>NW_017307097.1:724381-739310 GCF_000935625.1 Nanorana parkeri
TCCTGTAGCATATGGTCTCCAGAAAATTTTTATAACTGTAAACTTCTCTTATCTAAGTTAAACCTCCGATACCCATCCTGTGTCAATTATGCAGTAATTGCTTCAGTCATAAAAATATCTATAATTATTTGTAGAAGTAGATTCTACTGCAGGGACTTCAGTTCAGGAAAGATTGGTCTTTTGGTGAAGAGGATTAGTGCTAGGGTCACATAGAGGGTTAGTGTTAAACTATGTTATTAGGGAGGATTATTGCTAGGGGAGGGTTAGTGTTAGGGTTATGTTTACAGGTAGGGTTAGTGTTAAGGTTGTGTTTACAGGGATGTTTAGGTCTACAGTTGCAGGGAGGATTACTGTAAGGGTTATGATTACAAATGGGGGTTAGTGTGAGGGGTCATAGGAGAGGGCTGCGCAAAAAAAAAACTATTATTACCAATCTTCCAATGCTGAAAGATAATTTGTGCTCAATATATATATATGATCTTTAATGCATTCCACACTGTTATCTTTAGCTTAAACTAACATTAAAGTGACACTCTCACCCTTCCCGTTTAGGGAAAGTGTCAGTGTTTTTCCAAAGGCCTCTTCCCCTCAACCCATGAAGCCAGAATTCCCTCATTGTTTCTGTTTTCATGCTTCTGGGCATGGGGCATGGGCTTCTCCCATGTGACAGTGCTTGGGTCAATTGCTAGCTCTGAGCACTGTCATGTGATCCAGTGAAACCACCGCTCCTCTTAGCATCTAACACCAGCTCACACTAGGAATTTACTTGAGGGCCAGCAAGAGAGGCAAGATCAGTGCAGGAGTGCTTGGGCACGGTGAGTATCAGGTATTTTGGGGGGCTTTAATACTATACATGATCGGCCAAACATTTGTCAATTAAATAGAATTTCTTTATACCCTACCATAAAGCAAAATGTTTTCTTTTGACAAAAACATATTGTATTTATCAAAATATACTTTAATAGCACACGTACTTGGCATTATTCAGTTTCTCATCATCATTTAGGTCTTCTGTCTTCAGAATGTCATAGTTAATTGAGCCAGGTTGAATTGCATCAATTAAGTCCAGTACAGGTATGCTTGTGCTGATCTTAGGGTCCTTATATAAAGAAAAATAATTATCAGTGAAAATACATATTGTACTATTTTGTTAAATAACACTGTAGAAAACATCGTGACTTGCTATGAGTTACTGTGCTTTGCACTGCCTTTTTAAAAAATCCTTATGGTATTAAAACATTTTTTTATTTTAAAAACATTTAAGGGTAACAGCAGTTAAAAAAAATGGAGAATAAAAAGGAGCAGCTTTATTAAGCTGGCTGAGTCCACAAAATATCCACAGTTTGGCTGCTTTGAATATATCCAGGAGTACAGAACACACTACCTGATAACAATGCATCGTTTAACAAATGAATGATAACAAGTCCAGCAAATTTCCAAAGGTTTGCAATAGCAGCATGAAAATAAGTACAGCAAAGTGATACAAATCAAGAGGAGATTTCCAGGTGGTAAGACATTTTCCAATTATAAAATCATATTATTTACTGTTTTACCTTACAGAAGATATCCAAGATTTGCAAAAGCTAATCCTTGCAGTGGAGCTACCCCTGCACTGCAAGGCTTAAGTGCTTGTTTTGGTCTTGGGAGCAAGAATAGAAAAGATATACTCATCCAATTCATGATCACTCACCTCTCTTTCCCTCTGCTCCAGCTGTGGTATGTCTTTTGGCACCTTCATGTCTAATAGACCTGATAGCTGTGATTAGTTCATGGGGTCCTTAGACTGCCAGAACAATTTGTATTCTTTGCAGCCTTTAGGTAGGCAGTTTCTAAGTTCTTGGCTTACATATTTTAGACACACAGCATACTGCTGGATTCATTCATTTGATCCCCCCACTGAACTCTAATAAATACACAGATTGTGCAACATGGATTTGAACTGGCTACATTAGCTCTTTATTTAACCAATGAAACAATAATAAATACCCAAAACCAATTAAACCATATCCAATAAATAACGTGGATTGACTATGATCCAACTCTCTCTCCAGCTTCACCCCACCAACTCGAGAACAGCTCTAAATTGACCATTTTCCGCCTTCCCAATTGACTGAACCTTGATAAAGACAACCGACAACAAGACGGGAAGCACCATACCACCAGTTGGGCCCCACATTTTGTAACCATCCCACTATTCCACAGACCCCCAAAGACCCCCTACCAGTCAAGCTTCTGTGATAAATCTTCCTATAATCTCACCCAGCTGATGTAAAATAAATGAGGAAGGGCAGGTGGGAAAACTTTATTTTCTCAATCACGCTTATTAAATGATCCCTCAGCTCTCACCACAGCTCCTACCCCTTCAGCTTCTCCTAACCACTTGACCATCTACCTTCAATCAGGTAATATCTCTTGCACCTACACTGTCCTCACACACAAGTCTTTCCTGGAACTGTAGTCATGTAGCCCATCTGTTAATTTTTTTCCTCCTGGTCTGTCCTTTCGTCAATTTGTGAGAATTTTAAACTATGTGTTTAAGATGCACACCAGTCTGTCTGCTCATAAACATAAAAAGGCTGTGCTTGAGCATCATGCAACCATAATGAACTCGCAATTTTTTTATTTTTAGTATTTTGCTGTTGGTATGTAAATAGTTACCTGGTTGTGGTGCAAGACCACATTCAGGTAATCCAAGAGTACCAGTGTTTTGTACACTTTCAATTAGAGGATAAAAGATGTGAAAGTGTATCAACATAAATGTCTAAAACTACTGAGGGAGATACAAGCTGCTATATCTTGATTCCATACTCCACTCTCATGAAACATTTCTGTTGCTCCAAGGTCTGACCCAGGAAGATAAATTTGACATTTACCACTTACACACACACACATGACAAGGCACGTGTAAACAGTTTGTCAAGATTTACCTTGAAGCCAGAGATGGATGATGACTTTCCAGCTTCTCTGAGAGTTTCATTTACCCAGCTGATAATTGTGTCATCATTAACCTTCTGTCCACCTCCTATGCCTTCTAGGATATTCAGTGTATACCTGGAACAAAAAACTGGCATTAAGGGTATTTGCAGTATTATTTTGGCAGGATTAATTAAAACTCACTCTCAATCGCTTTGTCCCTTCAAGCAGAATGATAATACAAAAAGGTAGCCAGTAATATTACATGCTCATGTTTATTATATTATGCTTCTACGGGTAATTATTTGTATTTTCATTTGATCCTTATCCCAGTGGAGATTATGACATAAAGCCAGAATGAAAGAATATATAAGTACACAGTTGTCAGTGCCTGTAAAGTAAAAGCCCCTTGACCGCCCAATACTGTTGAGGTAAAATATTTCAAGAGCCCAAATGCTGCAAACATAACAGGTATCAACAATGATCCCCTGTGTTGCCAGCTTAATCTTCTCTTTGTTTATAATAAACTAACCATAGGCTAGGAGCTATTGCCTGATGAAGGGGGATCCTGTGTTACCCTGAAACGTTGCAACTACAGTATGTGATAATATGCAAACGCGTCAATAAAGGACGTATTCTTCAGTGATTTTGCAGTGCCGATGTCCTATGTCTTCTTCTTCGCCTTACAGTGACACTAAACTCAGGAGTTAAATCTTAAAAATCCATTCAAGTACCTTAACTATTAACAAAAATCTAACTTATTTGTGTATCACTCAGCTGTAGATCATCAAATTATCTCTGAATTGGTGCTGACACTGTCCTTTCTTCTGGAGAGTGGCTACTTTTGTTCCCCATGGTCCCTATGTGGGTTGTAAAGAAGCCACCACTCCACGCTCACTCTTGAGATAGACTATCATTTCAATATAAATTAGTAAACTATTTCAGTCCATAATAAGAGCAAAGTTAGTGTCACTTTAACCATCCTGCTTCTCTGCTTGAGTGTTTCTTTATTTGTTACCCTGCCCTTTCATTTTAACCCTGCCCTTAAGATCACAAAATCAACAGTTATACCTTCTCATCAACTGCCACATCAATGCAAGTGTGAGTTTCCTGTTGCCTTCATGCAGGTCCTGACCAGCAATACCGACCAAAGAAAACTTTGCCTTGCTCTTTCCCAGTTCCACAGCATAGTTACAATTTTCAAGCTAAAAACATTGTAAATAGTGGAAAACATTAGTAGAATACAAACATTAAAATATATTAAAGTGCAATGCTTTACAGCAGCATTTCTCCACCTTTTTCCAGTCACAGCAACCTTTAAAATGTAAAAAAGGTAATTGTAAAAATATTTTTTAAATGATGTGTGGTCCCCCCCAAAATCTATACCAAACTGTTATTCTAGAGAGGACCCTGTGTAAAAAAATGTGGGTTCCCCCCTTCACATCAGTAGTCTCCTTCACATCAGAGTCCCCCCTTCACATCAGAAATCCATGTTCATATGAGAGAACCCCCTAACGTCAGAGCCCTCACTTTACATCAGAGCCCCTCTCTTTTACATCAGAACCCCCACTTCACATCAGAATCCCCCTTTACATAAATTTCCCCCTCTTACAGATCAGAAGCCCTCTTCACATCAGAGCCCCCTTTACATTGAGAGACATCAGAGCGCAGTTGCGGCAGCATGTCAGAGGGCAGGAGGCAGACAGAGCAGGCCTGGATGGAAGCAGATTTCCATCCTCTTGTAAATGGATCCTGCCAAACCTGGATTAGCGTAATGTATTTCCATGGTGCTGGCAGCCTGCCCTAACGCTGTGAGAAATTTCAAGTTATTAATAAGGATATCAGATGGCACCACAGTTCAGAAAGTCTGCTTTAGAGTAACAATAACAATGGGGTCTATTCACTAAGCTGCCGTAGGCAGCCGAGTGAATGACCGACCTAAAGCAAAGTGAGCTGAACGCTGTTCGGCTATGCACTTCAGGCTGGTACGGCTGATTTCACCCGTATATCGGCTGAAATCAGCCGTACATCGGGAGCATGTTCGGCCGACCCGAAGTGCAGAAGGAGTTCGACTGTTTGACTCAGCCGAACCAACATCTGGATCGGCTGAGCCGAACCTCCGGCAGGCTATGCGCTGCTGTTCGGTCTATTCTCATAGATGCCGAACAGCAGTGAGTGAATAGCCGAATGAGCGGCATTCGGCTCGGCTGTTCTGCTCGGTCTCTCTGTGGGACCGAGCAGAACAGAAAAACAGTTAAAAAAGTAGAATAATAAAAATAGAAAGCGATTGTGCAGAGCTAGCAGTGACAGCTAGCCCCGCCCAACAGTTTTCTATTGGCCAGCGGTTCTGCTGCCGTCAAAAAATAGAAAAAAAAGCCTAACTCTCCCGGGTGCTCCGGGAGTCTCCCGCTCCCGGTCGCCAAGGAGAGAAACACTGTTTTTTCTTTTTTTTCTTATTCTGACACGGAGCCGTGTCAGAATAGAAAAAATAAATAAATACATTTTTGGCCATAGGAATGCATTGCTAGATTCTTATTGGCTAATTCAATTTGCAATAGCAAACTAGCATTGTACCCGCCCTCTGCTGCTGTCAATCAGTACTGGTGGACCTGATGGAGAACTGCAGCAGAGGGCAGTTGCAATGCTAGTTTGCTATTGGCTTTTGCAAATTTAAATAGCCACTAGGAATCTAGCAATGCATTCCTATGGCCAAATTTTTTTTGACACGGCTCCGTGTCAGAATAAAAAAAAAAAGGAAAAGCAGTGTTTCTCTGCTTGGCGGCCGGGAGCGGGAGACTCCCGGATGCGACAGGGAGAGTTAGGCTGTCTGGAGATCAGTGTCCCTGGTTAGCTGGTAACCAGGGACGCTGATGTCTATGCAAGTGGCCGGAGCCAGCCATAAGATCACGGCTGTCAGAAGCAGGCTGTCGGCCGGCCGCGTGGCCAGCTTCGGCTTTCAGCGCGGCTCAGCCGAGGCATATGCGTTCGGCTCGACTGAGCCGCTCGCCCAAGTTCGGGAGCTGCCCGTACAGCAGCCCTTCGGTTATGCTGAACCGAAGGGGTCCTGGGGCTGAAGCTAGCCGAAGGATCGGCCGAAGCTACGGATAGATCCTTTGGCTGCTTCGTGAATAGACCCCAATGTATCAGAACATTTTCCCTTACTACGTGGCTAACCTATTAGCTGCTATGCTGCCTAATGAGTTCTTGCTGCCTCTCTGCTAGTTTGTGTCCTGTTCTAAATACTTCAATAAAAAGAATATCTTGCTGCACTCCTTACCGCAAAAAAACAAAGACTGGGTGGGTGCTTGTAGTGACCATTCTGAGCCTGATGAAGGGGACCCTCTGTGGCCCCGAAAGCGCTTGTATTGGATGGCAATGTGCCATTAAAATGGATCATTGATTTACAACAATGGTGTGCTGGTGACATTATTTCCTTGTTCTGTTCTAAATACTGACTAAAGCTGGCCATACACCTTACAATTATCTGCAGATTTTCTGTGGGCAGATGGAAAAAGTGCAACAGATTGGCCCAGGTGGAGATTACTCCATCCACACAGTTAAGTGTAGATGGAGGAATCTGTTGCACCTTTTCCATCTGACCACAGAAAATCTGCAGATAATTGTAAGTTGTGTGGGCAGCTTAAATCTAGCATGACCGGCTCCTTTCCTACTGAAAGGGGGCTTTTTGAATCTGCTGTAACCACTATTCATTAACCACAAAAGCCTGCCAGTGATACAGCACAATTGTAACTTATATAATAAAAGTGCCTATAGTATGACAAATACCTTCTTCATTTTTTCTCCGAGTTTAGGGTATGGGGGCTTGTTTACCCTGGTCCAGTCCACAGGAACTTTGATTTTCTCATACAGCTGGAATATGATCAAACCATCATCAAGATCACTGCAGAGAAAACAACATTATTAGATTATTCTTTCACATTGCAAAACACAGCTAACACAGAAAATGAAAGGAAGTCACAATTCCTAGTGGGAGATAGCGTTTAAAGAATACTTCATCTCAACGACTAAGGCCCCGTTCACATTGAGCGATTTATTGCGCGATTTTTGCAGCGATATCACTCATATTTCCGCGCTATATCGCACTATGTAGCTTCACCAATACATTTCAATGTAGCTGTTCACATCTCGTTGCTCAATATCGCTTGTAGCTCGTCGCTGGTAGCTTGTCGCTCCTACATGACCCTTTTTTAGAGCGATTTTGAGCGATATTGCTCCTGATTGCATACAGCCCAATAGGAAGAAGTCGCGCGACACGTCGCTCAATGTCGCTCGTCGCTCAGTGTCGCTCAAAGTCGCGCGATTTCCATGTCGCTCAGTGTGAATGGGGTCTTAGCCTGCGCTCACTCGCAAGAATGGTTATTACTATCCTTAGACATCTCCAAAGCCTTTCAACGTATTAATTTGGTCTTACCTAATGTCTGTACTTGGGATGTCCCGATACCCCTTTTTTTAAGACCAAGTACAAGTACTTCCCCTCATGTACTTGCCGATACCAATTAACGATACTTTTTCTTAAAGGGACAGGTGAAATTTAAAAAGAAACAAATAGACTAATGATTTTAGGCCAATTTGTTTATGATTATGAAGAACTTTAATTTAAGACTGTTTTAGAACAATAAAACATTTAACCTATTCATGTTTTCAACTGCGATCGTGTGGGACCGCCCAGGCGGTATTTCGGCGGGAAACCGCGCAATCTGCCTTGCACGAATTAGAAAATAATGGCACTGCCAGCGCAATAGGCGGTGGTGTGCGATTCCATGACCGCCCAGCCATCTGCTCGGTTTTGTGCACGATGACCGGGCGGTCACAGATTGCACACCACCGCCGATCGCGCTGGCAGTGCCATTAACACGCCCCCCGACATCACCGCCGACATCTGGTGGACTTGCCTGATAGTAGGCATGCTTTCCCCTTTGCCAACAGATCCTCCTGTGTTACACCCCTTGTGTACCACAATATTTCTGGTAATCAAACTTCTTGGGGCATCCAGCTAATATACCCCTCATTATGGAACTTTTATGGATATTTTCTGTTAATCTTCTTTTTATTCTTGCCATGTTTTGTGCATCCATGGAACAACATGTCCCACCACTATTCCTTTTTTGTACTGTAAAATGTTCTCAATAAATTATTGTAAAGGAAGTCATTGATTTCCTGCAAACCCTGGAAGTGAAGTACAGGGGGGGAACATCTATGAAATCCTCCACCCTAGCATACACAGTTCTTCCCCCACACATAGCTCTTTCTCCAGTATCCATGTTTTTAAATACATTAAGGTAACCCACTAATTCTCAATAGGTAGTCAACAAGCCACATCACACACACATTTTTTTAAATGCACCAGCACTACAAAACACAGGTGCGTACCATCTCTACATTGTGGTGTGCAGTAACACCATGTGTAGGGGTGCATTTGCAAGGTACAATGGGTTACCAATCTACATAAATGGCACTGCAATACACTGTCAACTGTTTGTTATGGTAGACTGTGTTTTACTGTGTCTTACAGCAGCGCACAGATGTGAATTAAGGTTATATGAAACCTGCACTGAGAAAATATTGGAGTATGTCATTGCTGAACTTTTTTAAATTGCTACTTGCCAGGCTGTTTCTGGGTTCAGTACCACAACAATTAAACAGTGTGTGAAATTAGAGCTCTTGATCTGTATTCGTTTTCCATCTCAGACTCCTATGAAAACACTGAAGCCACTGGAACATGCCAGCCAGGTAACAATCATTTTCAGAAGGAGTCAATATCTTTCCTTGGCACAAGTTTACTTTAATTAACTTATACAATTAATTATAATAAGCTGATGTTTTACAAATATATCCATATCTTTAGTCATAAAACTGAAAAACCTATGAAATCTCTTTTTGTATAAAAAGGTAAAATGCATTCCAATGACCTTAGTATACATTTACTAAAGGCAAATAGGCTGTTCACTTTACAAGTGAATTGTCCCATAGCTTAGTGAATGTTGTGAAAATTCACTTTGCAAAGAATACCCAATCATGTTTGAGGAAAATAAAACAACAGGATTTTTGCTTGTACATGATTAGCTGATGGAAGTAAATAGAGCTTCATCTCATTCACTAAGCTACGTGAAAATTCCTTTGAAAAGCGAACAGCCTATTTGCCTTTAGTAAATTACCTCCATTGCTTCTTACCTGTACAGATGGTTTACACGGGGGTTAACACCAAGTGAATTCATCCAGTTCCTGAATGTCCTTTCTTCTCTTGTCTCACCTTTACAATAAAATCAAAAGAAGTTGAGCACAACTTTAAAAATGGATATGAATTCTGATTTTTTAATTATAAAATTATTATATATGATCTTAGCTAGATGACGGGAGCTTATTGGTGCGAAATCAGACATTGCATCAGTAGTCAATCAAGATGTGTTACTCCTAAAGTGGAGGTTGAGGTCTGGTGAGAGTGTTTGGATCAGAAAACTGACTGCACAGAATAACAGATTTTTGACAGGGAAAATAGCTCCTATATATTTTAATTATGTAATTACTGGATTGTCTGGAGTTCAGCTTCAGGATCACAAAACAGGGGTTTTGTTAACACTGACTATAAAAGTCAAGCATATTTGCAATTATAGCTTTGAACATCAAAACACAAAAAAGTGTTTAAATGAAGTATTCTAGAAATTAAAAAGTAATTGCTAGGGGTACCTTCAATGGAGCTCCAGTCAATATCTTGGTTTTCTGGCTTTTGTAAAGCTGGGTATTTGTTAAACAAGTTGGCAATAAAAGCTAAGTTAAGCTTTGGGTTTCCACGTACAACATCTGTCGCTGTGACGAACTGGCGACAGCCCAGCTGGTCTGCCTGTACCAGCATGCACTCTGCTCTCTTCAGGTCTTCTTTTTCCTGTTAAAAATGATAGCGATGTAATAAGTACTAGTATATTTTTCTAAATTTGCCTGGATATTGGAGTTACATGTTCCTCCCACTTAGCATTATGCCAAAATAACTTTTGCTAGTCAGAAAAAGTAAATGCTAAAAAAAATCGAAGTGAGATACCATACGGCTGTAGCAACCACTAATCCTAACTCTTTAAACTGACATCAGAACTTTAAGTACTTAGTTATTAGCGATAAACATTTTTACCCTGAGTCCGGTCATATCAATGTCAATTGCAGAAATGCCCTCCTCATTTCCTTTTGGAGCAATCTGATTAAGCAGGCTGTAATAAGCTTTGGAGTCCTATGGTGGAAACAGACAGAGTAAAAACATTACTTACCAATACAATGTGAAATAAAATAAACAGTAAAACATCAGCAGTGATCCCCAACCGGTGGCTTAGAAGCCAAATGCACTGTAGTTGTTGCATTCAATAGCATTGCAGCAGGTGCTTGATCATATTAATTAGGCCAACCTGATCTTTCTAATTATCTGAAATTATTATTCACATATCATAAAACGATAATGGTGATTAAACCTGTTTGGTCTAACTAAAGAAACTTGTTCAACTTTAAAGCTGCCCATCATGGAGTTTGGATACTAGTACTTTCTTCAGATAGAACTTTGTTGCTGCCATTGCTTGTACTAACCTCACTTGAACTCCACCTACCCTGACCTTGCAGAGCTCCCTGACTGCATGTTAGCCAAGGCCTGTCACAGTGGGGCCTTGGCTAGCCAGGCTACCAACACATGTATACAAAACATTCTCAAACAGTGGCTGTTAAAAGTGAAAAGTAATGCATCAGTGGACATGGATCCTAAATTAGCACTTGTACTATACAGTGTTCCGAAGTGGTGAGTGGAGACCAAAAAATAATCTTAATTTTTTTATAAGGTGAAGAGGCATGTACAATAGAGTTAATCTCAGGGGAATATTGAATAGGAGTCATGTGACATTATTTCATTTGTATTTTTTTTTCACTGTGACTTCATCCACATCCACTTTATATTAACGTGTTTCAGTTCAAATAAACTAATGAATCATGGCACCATGGCTTGCGGGAAAAACCTAGGGAGACGTCATGTCACATTGTTCAAAAATAAATGTTGTATATATCATTGCAGACAATTAAATATTTTCTTTGCACAAACATCAATACTACAATCAGGTGTAAAATTCCCCAATCTTCATATATCTCCTGTCCTTATTATTCTTAATAACCTCAAATATTATTTTTCAGGGACTAGGAACTTTCTACTTGTAAGTTGCAAACAGTTTGTAGATGAATAGTAATGAAAATATGGCACATATTATTGCATAATTCCATTCCCTGCATGTTGGTAATAAATTATGTACTTACGTGTCAATCTATAAAAAGCTTTAGACCTAAAGTGGTCCTGAACTCAACAAGTGAAGGTTTGTTATCCTTTAGGGAACATCTAAAAATGTTAATTGTCTCTAAGTTCTACCCTGAAAGATCTACCTTTAATCTTGAATGTTTCCTTAAAAATAGCAGTGTGCTTCCTCATAGCTGCATACCTGCAGTTCACATAAGACACTGCTACAAGTAACTGCTGGTATTACAAGATTTAGAATGAGATTTTTGATGTTACTACTAGACATGTGCATTTGGATTCTGAGGAATTTGCTGAGCCATGAAATTCCGTTGATTCGGTGAGTCGTCTGAATGCGAATGATTATATCCCCTAGTATACGAAAAACTATATTCGGGCATATAATATTTTTCGTATGGGCACCGCCATCTAGCTGCGTCCAATTTGGCGGCACCCATACATGTGTATAACATCACCAGACGCCAGAATCGGATGACGTCATGTGCTCAACCTCCAAGATGGCGGTCTGCATGCACAGAACGTGCCTATGACCAATATGGCCGCGGCTCTTTTATTTTTTTCAAATGTGAGCTTTTGGATTTGGCGGTTCGCTGCCTCCGAATGCGAAAACAGCACAATTATTTGTTTCATCAAACGAAACGAATGAAAAGCTTTTTCCCTTTCATTCGTTTAGTCTGAAACAAATTTTTATGCTGTGCACATTTCTAGTTACTACTGTGCTGTCAACTGTTCTCCTCACTGGAGATGAAGCAGTACCTGAAGTACAAGGAGCTCCCTGATTCTGCTTCATCCATTCTTTGGATCTGTTCTTCCTGTACCTGTCCTGCTGCTTTTTTGACTATTACTACACCAGTTATCAGATCACCAGTCGTCAGAGGGGCAGATCTGGCATGAGGAAGCACAGTCCTGCCTCTAAAAAGATGGCCACCTCCACACAGAGAGTGCAGAACAAAGCATGGTAAGTTAGTAATGGGGAAAAGATCAGCAGCAGGGAGAACACGGGTAATACTGGTGATTAAAGTTTTGCTCTCTACTTTCTATTTTCTTGGGCACAGCTTACACATTTCAAGTCCTCTTTAAGACCTATTATTCATTTGATATCTAAAATAATAGATGTAGTAATTTTATGATGTTAGGGGATGGCATATAATGATTTGGCTGAAATTTCGTATTACGAAATCAGAAAGTGCCAGTCAACATTTCCTTCTCCATGGTATCAGACTGAATTGCCATGGGAGCTGTTTGCTTGCTTTAGTATCAGATAAGGCTTAAAACAATGCTAGAATCTACCCACGTATAGCAGTCTTTAGCATCCTATAGTCTGTTATTAATTCAGCACCACCAGCATCTGGACAGCAGAATAAAGAAATTGTTAAAGTTACTATGACGTCACAAGCATCCTGCCCAAATCATCCTTCATACAAAACAAATGTAGTATTCGGTGTAGTCATTTAAAGGGATAAGTCAAGTAAAAACTGATATTTCATTTTTTGAAATACTGTACCACAGTGGAATTGTTCACACTCTAAATTAATAAGTCGGTTAGGGGCTCCAATAGCAATATTTACCTACCGGAATTCACAGCACTGTCTTACCCTACCATGAAGTTTCACTTCTCTTGTGCCATAAACTAAAAGAAAACTGGCAGAAAGGTGGAGACTCAAGTGAGAGCAACCAGAGAACATCCCTACTAGACTTTCTAAGAGATGTAAGAAACCAACTGGTCATACAACAAACCATTATCTATCCACATTCATTCTATTCAGTGTTTCATGTGAAAATTAAATGTTTGTCATGGCTAAATGCTTGTAATCACTCTGAAACTCCTCCCTGATCTAGGTGCTGTATGGCCTGATGGGCGGAGTGCTACAAACCTTGATGTCTGAGCTGAAGTTATTAATTTTGTTGCATCCAGCATTTTCCAGATGGTAGTTAGCCCATCTCAGGAGTAGTTCTTCTGGAGAAAGCTTCATGAGATCCTCCAGGGTTTCTCCTTCTCGTAACAGAGCAATTAAAGCTATACAGGAAATTGGATTGAAAACTCATTACATAAGAGCAGATGCACTCTATAAGAATATTTACACATTATCAAACATTTTAATAATACAGATCAAGACATGCATTATTCAGAAATGTTTTTTGGGGTGACAGTAAAAAAAAAAATGTTCTAAGCAAAAACTAGGCTTCAGATTGCCAGTCTGCCTTATTTTCTTGTTAATATATTTGCTGCAGGGCTCAACAAGAAGCCCTCCAAACCCAGGCACACTTTAGTTTACGGATTTCTTTATTTTTGGCACTAAGGAGCCCATGGTGAAATGCGAGACATCTTTCAATAGGTTGTTGAGACTATACACTGTATTGTGGGATGTACTTGCGGTCTTCCTCTGCTCTGACGGTTCAGTAAAGTCATAATTTTCATCCTTCCAAACACCCAAGGAGACTTTAGTATTGTATTACATAATACACATCAGCACTGTGTACTGCTATCATTTTTTTTTAAAACAGTCACGATTGGGCTTTAGAAAAAAAAAAATCTAAATATTTTGTTTTTAATTATAATTGCATATACCTGTGAATGATGTACTGTATATTTTCCTCCTTATTTAGCTTTACGTGCTTTTTACATGCTAAGAGACAAATGTTCACCAAGGTCTGAATGCTACTGCTCTATCTACTTCTTAAACTCTTGCGGTGTCCTCACTCAAAAGGATAGGGGATTCAAAAGAGAGTCCCTTGTATTTAAAGCACAACAAAATGCCTCATTTTAGTAATATAAGTAATACATATTATTATAGTATTCAGCACAATAAATCACGTTTTAATTTAACATACCTTAATATATATTTTTCTCCACCTTTACATGCAGAATAATCTGTTCAGTTAAGATAATGGTGGCAGGATATGGGAAAAAAATGGCACAGGCATTGTACAATAGATGACTTATTCTCATGGTTTACATCTTCCTAGAACAGTTGCTGCAACTGATTGCTATTATAACATGTATAAACCACATACAGTTATAGGAGTACAATACTTCTGGTGATAGTGGTCATATAGGAAGAATGTGACTCTTTCATTAGAAGCAGTTATGCTCACATATGGGGAGGATGTGTGTTATCAGCAGGAGATCAGGTAGTTGACAACTGCATGGTTTTGGGTGATCACTTACGTCTGACCCTTTAGCTCAGAGGGTCAGGCACAGGCAAAGTAAATAAACCTAATGGGTTCTAAATATTTTACAGAATATATCTGCATACGTTCAGTCAGGACTAGCTATCTATCTTCCAACAAACAATCATCAATAATAGCACTCAATGCAGAAAGCCTTACAATGACTAGAACAATAGAAAGAACTGAGAATATATCCTTTACCTTCATTCCTGCTGAGCTCAATGTCCGCAAACAACCCAATCTTGATAACCTGCCACAGAAGTCCCAACACCAAGTATGGTTTCCCTTCCTTCAAATCTTCAGCCCCAATGTTTACTACATGACACCCAATAGCAGAGGCTGAATTGAGCGCTAGATTCAAATTTTCCTGTAGCAAAAAAGAAAAAAATGAAAAAAAGAATATCTCCCAATACACCCTGACACCTTTGTTACTAATTTTGAAGTTCAGAGACATACAATTTTTCATCTATTAAGCCAATTCTGCTGAAAAATGTTGTAGGGTATTGTAGGGGGTTACCAGGTGTGTCACTAGCATAAAAGTCACCTGAGGTGGGG
>NW_017307097.1:739519-770391 GCF_000935625.1 Nanorana parkeri
GGTGTTGGTGGTCACGTTCTTGGAGGCGGGGGGGTTTGCTGGTGGTCATGTTCTTTGGGGTGTGCTGGGGGTTCGAGTGCTTGTGGTGCATGCTAATGGCGCTCTGGGTCCTCACATGACCCAAAGAGATGCAGTCTGAGGCAATAGCCTCAGGCTGACTCATTATAAGGACAGCCCTGGGGGTTACAGAAATGTTTGCATGATGATAACATTTATGGCAAGATTAACAATTATTGTACCATTGATTATTAAATATTATCCTTTTGATACCCCATCCAGCTATTGATTAAGCAAGTTGTTTAGCCACATAAACTGTCTTGGCATATTAGATCTATCTGGAAATAATAATAATAATACCATATTGGTGTTAGTTAAGTACATGCTTAATTTTAACCTATGGTACCTTTTTTTTAGTTTTGACCAAAGTTTTTTTTTAAAAGACTGGGTTCACACTTTTGAATTGTTATAACACAAGGTATATATGTGTTTTGCAATTTATTCTTAAAGGCATCCCAATATAGGAATACAGTAGAAAGAAATCAACACACAGATATGGATGCTTTGTGTGTTGTAAAGCACTGCATTTCTAAAAAAAAAAAAGTGTATGTAGGTTTTTTTGTGTACTAAGGTGTGTTGAAACCTATTCAAACTGAATGGGCTGGCTTAATGCAATGCGACTCAATTTATGAAAAGGTGTACATTCACACACATGCATTAATGTGTGAAAATGTGTGAAGGGGCCCGTGAGGCTGTGTTCATTAGCAAAAGAGCTAATAGCAAAAAGTTATTAAAATTCAATTCATTTGTACCTGGATAGTGAAAGGAGTTATCTTTTTCTTGTTGATTACTCTTTCATCAATGGTATCCGGCACAGAGAGATTGATCATTTTACTGAAAAACAAAATCAGATTTTACTTGTTACTCTTTTTCTAATATTCAGGCTGTGCTATCAAGATCTGGCCAAACAGTGAATACATTTTACAATATACGGATTGTTTTTACAGTATGCTGCCAGAATATATGAAATATTACTTGACCTTTAATGGGCTGTAAACTACAGCATTGTACATCTTTTACATGAAAAATCAACAGACCCTATTTTTTAAAGATAAACTCCAATTTTCAATTGGTAATAAGGTTGATGGCCAAGCTGTATTGCTAAACTGCAATAAAGTAAACGGCAGTAGAGTAAAGTTAGGTCAATGATCTGGCTGAACACAATCTGTGTGAGATGGTAGAGCTAATTTTTGAGGACAAGATGCACATCACCAAAGGCTTTACGCTAATTTTTAAAAATAACAGCTTTTTTATTCACATCAAACAGTAGTAACAATAAAAACTTCAGCCTTTTTGAGGTAGCAAGGTTTCGAGCCTTATCAGACTCTTTTAAGGTAGGAGAACATTTGGTGTAAAGTCCTTGGTGCAGGACATCTTGGAAATAATGCTGCTAGACCCAGTTGATGCTGGTAGGTTGATGAATAGTGCACAAGGCACCTTTTTTGGACTGGCTTGGTGTTTGCTTTAACTATATAAAGAATCTATCAGTTGGTAGAGCCACTTGGACCCTCTAAATTGTTTTCTGAAATTGCATAGCATTTTATAATGCAATTTAAAAGATGATTTTTCAAGTAAACTTACCAAAGAACAATACCATCACCGACTGCTTTGAACAGGTCATCAGTGTCTGGGTTCATGGGAATGACATGCTTGCAGTCTGGGTCCTTTTCCAAAGCCTTATTAATCCAGTTTACAAAAGCATATTTCTCTTCCTCTGTTAATGGGAACAATATAGAGTACTGTAAACCTGGTCACTGTCTGCAATTTAAAATCTTCATATAAAAATACTTGTATACTAATACCAGTTCTCAACCAGTGTACATACTGGTTAATTCAGCATAACAGTATGTACTAAAGGTTCCTGGTGAATGTTAGGTAATAGTGCAGTAAATGTCACATTTGATAGGTTATAAGTAGGGTGCAGATGCGTACGTACACTTTTCGCTGCCTGAGGCGGCGGGGGAGGGTTTGGGTGATGGCAGTGCAATTTACGGGTTGGCATCGGTGGATGTTTCTGGGGGAGCGGTAGCATTGCACGTTACCCGGGGGAGTTGGTGGGTGGTGGTGTCACACATTACTGGGAGGGCAGTGGTGTTGCACATTACTGGGCCAGGGGGGCTTTGTGATGGGGGTGCATGGCACCTCTGTCCAGCATCCCGTCCAGCTCACTAATGTCACCGGTTGCTAGGAGCTGGGTGGGATACCAGCCCACATGTCCCGCTCAGCTCCTGGCAACCAGTGATGTCAGTAAGCTGGGCGGCATACCGGACAGAGCATCATAGGTTGCTAAGAGCTCCTTCGTGACCCAATGAGACAGGCTAAGACTGCCTCATTATAGGGATGGCCGGGGTTGGCCCTGGTAGGATGAATAGTATAGAATAGTATATAGTAAAGTATAGAATGTACTATATGCCTGATAATGATCATCTGAAGTGTGTTCAAAAGCATCGAAATAATAAACTGACACTGGTATATGTGTGTGTGTGTGTATATACCTGATTAGCCAAAAAGCCGGCTCCATGCTCCCTGGTGATAAGGGAGCATGGAGCCGGCTTCCTGGCCAATCACACACACTCTGTATATATGAAGCCAAGAATGTCCCATTTATAAAATAGAGGGGTAATTTATTAATGTGAACCAGTGCCTCAAATTCACACTGCAGAACACAGCATAGGTGAGCAAACATGTGTGGGAAAATATCATATGAAAATCTACTGCTTTGCAATCCTAGTAAAAAAATAAGGTCGTCTTTGGCTTTCAGTTTCCAGAATACTGTCATTATAGATTGATAAGAGTCAATTAATTTCAGTCACTTAGATTCTGCCCTCCTGCAGCAGAAACGCAGACAAGTGTGAACAGGTCCTTAAAGGCCAATAAAACTGAACAGTAATAAGATCCTCCTACCTGAATAGGAATGCTGGGTGCCTACACTGGACTGTTCAGATGTGCCACCAATTGCACAAATACCTTCCTTCTTATTAATGGCTTTTCTGAATGTTTTGGCAACGTCCGAACTTTTAAGATCCTGAAAAACCTAAAAATATGAAAATAATAATGATTCAAAATGAATAAAATTGAACATAATTGAATTCATGAAATGTTTAAATAGTGTCTAAAATGAACCAGACTTGTATTTACGTAGCTTGCATATGCTCAGGATTGGAAAGATAAAGATAATTAATTGGGCACAGAAACTGAAGTTTATTCTGAAGTTTATATTGTCACTGCATTCAGTATGAACTTACTGAAATAAACTCATCAAAGCTGATCTTGCCATCTCGGTTCTGATCTCCTGTCTCCATGAGGCTCTGGGTGATTTCTCGCAGTTTGTATCCAGGGAGAGGCAAATTAGCAGCTTTGAACAAGTCATTTAATTCATTTGGGCTTATGAATCCATTCCCATCAGTATCTAAAAGAGAGAGCACACATTAAAAGAAAATCAGTACATACTGTATACTGTATGTAGAACTATCGGGGACTTATCAGACTGCCTCTATGTATTTAAAAATCAAAAAGCTAAAGAAATCCAAAATAATTCTATCAGGAAAGCCTTTCTCTATTTTTTTTTTCATTTGTGAAGTTTGGAAGCATGGTTTGGTAATCCTGACAAATTTGGATAAGGAAAAAAGAAAAGGACCCTGGAATATTTTGGATGAAATGGGATGGTCAGATGGCTAAGCCTTCCTCAATCCTTTCCCTTTTCATCTGTGTTTTGGATTGATATGGCAAACTTCTACTAGTTTCATGCTAATCTCTCACAGTGTACACATTATAGTCTGATAATGTAGTCTCCGTAAATCTCCTTTAATTTTACCAAAACAATGTAATATGAGGAGAAATCTAGACAAACCATTTAATTTGTATACAGATGTGTAGGCCCTTACAACACATAGTTGTTGGTAGACCTAAATGATGTTGTACAATTAGATTATATAGTGTGTGGTGATCTTAAGGAGGTTTTTCCTAAAGAAGAACTCTGCTAAACAATGTTACCATTTACAATAACCACATAAAATTCCCCCACCATGTCTCCTAACTGTCCCTCATTTGGATGGACTGTTCCTCTTTTGGAACCTCTGTCCAGGGCCGTCCTTATAATGAGACAGCCTGAGGTGGTTGCCTCGGGTGGCATCTCGTTGGGTCAGATGTGCCTGACACAATAAATAGACGTACTCTATCTACTTTTGAAATGCCGGTGTCCGTATTCTTGGGCAGGTGTGTCTGCCGCCCCCTTTCTGGCCAGAGTGTTCCAGGTTGCTGGGAGGTCTTAGCAACCTATGAGGCTCTGGTTGGCGCCCTGTTCATGTTATACTTTGGCTGGGCAGGATGCCCTGCACCACAAACCGCTCTCCCTACCACCCCCTGCAACGTGCACCAGGAGCCGCTATTGCCCCCATGCACCCCACAACCATCACCCCCCCAGATGTGCACCGTGCAAATTAACAATCCCCTTCCCGGAACATCTCAGGCGAATGTCTGGGAACTACCTCTGTCCCTCTTTCCACCTCAGTTGTCCCTCTTTTAGGTCTGATATACAGATATCTATCAAAAGGTTCTATTCAACTACCAAAAGTGTTATTCTGCACTAAACCGTCATCTTGTCTCCTAATTGTCTTGTTTTCTATTTTGAATAGCCAGTATAACGGAAAAGTAATGATGTAAAAAAACAATACTGGGTTTAAGCAATCATTTTTACCATATAAATTCCTAATGTTTCGCATAACTGGGGACATGGCAGGGGTGTATCTATTGCCTAAATAAATTGTGCCAGAAGGTGCCCCTCTTTCTCATCTCAGAAAGTTGGGAGGTATGCCCCACTGCGATTTCTGAAAAAAACTGCATCGTTTTCTTTTAGAAAGGGCAACACTGAATAAGGACACAGAGTACATCCTTTTTAGGTATTTTGGTGTGTATAGAATCCTGTTATTGTTATGTAAATAGTTAACATAGGAGTGATCGTATAACTTGGTAGACCTTCTGAATACTACTGTATTAATAAATATTTTAAACTTTCTATTGGCATGGCCCAGCTCAGTATTTGCAAAAGAGAAGCAAGTGAACATCCGCTAAAATTCTATGTACATAGTTGAAGGGAGTTCCAATGTAGGCTAAGATCAGTCAATGGACAAACGTTGAAAACACTTACCAACTTTGCTGAATGCCTCTCTCAGTTCCTCCATATCTTCTGTAATTGGCCGAGATGCCATGTTCTGTTGTTTTTCTGTTCGGCTCTAAGAAAAAAACATGACACTGAATGTTTCACCATTTTTTGCAGACAAAGAGCATTTCAAACAATTCAATTGATCTTGCAGAATTCTGTCATTAAAGATGAAAAGAATTTGTGTAGTGAAGGGTGACATTAATAAATAGGATAGTTTTAACACCTACAATCATCATAAAAATATTAATACAGGAACAATCTACTGTAATAATAACAGTATTAATAGTACTCATACTACCTATGCCAATGTCTGTAATAATACTAGTTATGCTATAAGGCTAGTGGCTGTTTTATTTCCTGTTACGGAATCCACATTAATGAAAGTTCATAACAATCATATTTATAGAATTGCCATTGCATTTAAGCACTCTACATAACCTCAGGAGATATATGGGGCTTCATGACGACCCACCCCATAATACATATCCACGGCAAGATTTAGCATTACATGACCTGACTAGAAAAGCAGATTGACAATTTATTTACCATGAATTTCACACTAGAAATGAGCAAAATTACAGGGTTATTCACTAAAGGGTGAAGAGTTTTGGAAAAGTTAGGAGAAGTAAACAATCTAGGCCAAAATAGATGATTCGGAAAAATTCTCCAATTCAGCTTACTTTCCAGTTCGGCTATGATGGCCTAGATTGTTCACTTCTCCTGCCTTCTCCAAACTCTTCACCCTTTTGTGAATAACGCTGTTTGTTTTTGCTTCACCAAATTGTCAGAAAACAACTGGGATATTTTTGGGAAATTCAATATTTCTTCACACTGTATTGTAGTCAATAGGGAAGGTTACATTAATACAGTTTAAGGGAGCCATGGGCCTTAAAGTGACACTAAACTCAGGAGTTTAATGTTAAAATGCATTCAAATACCTTAATTATTAACAAAAAGTTAGCAATCTCACATTTCGTTTATTCATTTGCATTGAGATTGAAGTCCATCACAGGAGTGAGCTTGGAGCGTTGGCTACTTTACAACACACACAGGGACCATGAAGAACAAAAGTAGCCACCCTCCAGAAGGAAGGACAACATCAGCATGAATTTAGAAATTATTTGAGGATCTACAGCTGGGTGATACATAGGGCTGCAGCTAACGATTATTTTCATAATCGATTAGTTAGCCGATTATTAAGTTCGGTTAAGTTCGGATAAAAAAAAGGCTCCAGTGATGGACTACTAGTTTCTATTGAAATTGTAGTCCATCACGGGAGCAAGCTTGGCGTGGTGGAAGAAAAAAAAAAGTGTGGTGTGCATAATAGTACATTATACAGCGGCGCAGTGCAGAATACCAGCAGCTATAGAGGAATGCAGCAATAGTACATTATACTATAGTGTACTATTGCTGGGATTTGTAGTCCTCTGTAACTGCTGGTATTCTGCATTGCGTTGTATATAATGTATTATTGGTGGGATTTGTAGTCCTCTATAGCTGGTGGTAGTCTCCATTGCGCTGTATAATGATTATACTGCGCAATGCAGATTACCACTGACCAGTTATAGAGGAACTACAAATCCCAGCAATAATACATTATACAGGCTGCTTAATGTATTATTGCTGGGATTTGGTGTTCCTCTATAGCTGCTGGTGTTCTGCAGTGTGCCGCTGTATTATACAATGCAGAACACCATGCACAATACAATGCAATGCAGAATTCCAATGTATAATACAGCGGCACACTGCAGAACACCAGCAGCTATAGAGGAACAACAAATCCCAGTAATAGTACATTATACAGGCTGCTTAATGTATTATTGTTGTTCCTCTATAGCTGCTGGTGTTCTGCAGTATGCCGCTTTTTTTTTTTAAACAGGAAACATTAAAACAGGTGAGATGAGACCTATAGTATACACATTGGTATGTCAGTCTAGTCCCCTGAATTGTTGCCCATGCTTATTGGAACAAGGTGCCTTCTGTGAAGTGAAGTGAGAGGATGGTGGCTATTGGGGATTTGCATGTATTGGAGTCTTTTCTATAGTGATAAGGAGTGCACTGTGTGCCTTGTTGATGCCAGGGCTGGGGTGGCCACAGTTGGGTGTCAATAGTTAGGGCATTCGGTTTCAAAATGGCAGGACCCAGAATGTCCAGCTCCCCCATACCCGTTTCCCCCTTACCTGAACCCTTGTAAGTCGCTGCGGTGGCGGCGGCGTGCTCTGTGGGCGTGTGTCCGGCTTAGCGTGTGTGCGGTGGGCGTGGCGTACGACGTAGAGCAGGCTCTCGGTTCGAATTAACCGATGGACTCCCGTAACCGAAGCTAGCCGAAGGATCGGCCGAAGCTACGGCTAGATCCTTCGGCAGCTTCGTGAATAGACCCCTAAATGATTTTAGATCTCGTAGGTTGTAGTGCATTTTAAAAGAGTAATCGACTTTCATCTCCTGCTTCCATGCTATTAAAGAAAAACTATGTAATACACCGCTGTGTAATTGTTTTCCCTATTACCTGATTTCTTGGATTATCCTCAAAACACATACTCAAATGTCTATCAAATGCAGAACTGTCCTGCTGTAATCTATCAAAGAACGCCGCACTCTAGGTCCTATGCCATCATTCTCTTTGCTTACATCATTGGGAGTCAAATACCTCTACTGGGTTCTTGCAGCTTGCCACTTGATGACATACGGCGGCACATGCAAAGTATTTTCTAGATCGCCCTGAACCCTTCTGGAATGCATGATGTGAGTAGCCTAGGAGCTTTGGGAAGCTGGGGATGTCATTCTCACCTAGGTGAGAAAGGTGAAAGGATAGGCTGTGCCGGGAAAAAATATTTTTAAAAAATCTGCTATTTCACGCACGGAGGGCTGGAAGGAACAATCTTCTTTAAAGAAGAAAAAATGAGTCTGCGAAAGAAAAAGCGTACGTACATAAATGACGATTGCCCCACACATGTTAGGTATTGCCACGAATGTCAGAGTGAGAGCAATAATTCTAGGTCCATCATTTGCTGTTAACTCTAAACTGATGAGCAGTAAAATCTCTTAAAGCCTCGCCTAAGGACCATTTTGAGTACAATAATTTTTCGCCATTGCACAGGCACACACAATTTTAACAATTGACATGTTTGGTATCTATTTACTCGACATAACCCCGTCTTTTGTATTTTACCAAAAAAAAAGGTATTCAATTGTGTTTGTGTGCACTAAAATTAATTTAAGTGTGTTTTTTTTGCTAAAAATATTGATTTGTTAAACATTTACCCAAATATACTTTGACATAAAAAAATGGAGCTGACAATTTTTTATTCTACAAGGCCTCAGCTTTCAGAAAATATATCATTGTTTGGGGGTTTAAAGTACAGTACTTTTCTATCCCAAAATTCAGACTTTAGCATGTGTGTGCAACGTCTTAAAACAGCCACGGTCCTTCATGTACAACAAGGCCAAAACAGTCCGGTCGTGAGTTGGTTAATCACTGTGAAAACCAACAACAATATGCACAATAAGAACAATATTTTAATAATACTAATTAATATACTCATTAGTATTATTGTATAATAATATGCACAATTACCGCTAAATTATATGCTGCTTAAAAAGCTGAGTGATCTAGATTTGAGCAGTGATATGGATTTTTTGCATCTTGATTAAATCAGAATCCAGATTAGATTTAGATTTAGATGCACTTATGCTTTTGGTGGAGTATAGTTAAGCACATCCAGTGCTGGCATTGACAAAATGTAAACTCGAGAGTGCAGAGACAGACCCCCCAAAAAACACATGAAAAAAGAAATGTCCAACCCCATAAAGGGAACAGCAACCATGTAAGCCACTGTTATCTTCAATCTAATACTAAGCCTGAAATAAACCCACAAACCTAACCCCTAACCCCCTAACCTCGTCCTAATTCCCAAACTACCTTTTAGAATGTAGATCCAGACAAAGCTTTTTGTTTTAGTTAGAATAGAGTGGGTAAGGATAAATACTTCTGTAATTTTTTTTAATGGTGGCCTAATACCACCTTTCTGCGTGATGGGATTGTCTCAATGCTCCCATTGAGAGAAAATCTGCAATGGGAGCATAGAACAGTATAAAAAGCTGACATGGATTTTTTAGCGCTCACCTGCTTTACAAAAAAAGTTTTATTCTTGTTGTATGTTTCCTTGTTGGAGAGTTTGCCTGTTGGAAATCTCCCCAGTAGAGCCCCTTTCCCTATCCAAAACTAAACACCAAAGTTTAACCCTAAACCTAAAATTAACCTATGGTAACCTTAACGTCCAACTCTGGGGTTTTGGATGCCCCTACTACTTTTCCTTTGGAGTACCTCTGCACCCTTTCTCCAAACTCTTCAACCTTTAGCCCTCATTCACACTGTAATCGGCCCGCACGTACAGCTCCGTGCTGCGTGCAGGGCCGTATCGAGCAGCTCCCGGGAAGGCCCCCCTACGCTCACCTCAAGTGCTGGTCCATAGGGGTGCGTGTTTCCTGGCTCGGATGCAGACAAGATACATCCTATAAGCATACGAGTAAGCTCACCCGCACGGACGTGCAGGGCGAGTGAGCGTAGCGGGGCGTACGACCGCGTAGTCCCATAGAGAAGGACGGGGGCTGCGTACTATTCACACGCAGTACCTGTCCTTCCTGGGAGCTGCTCAGTACAGCACTGCACGCAGCAGGAAGCTGTAGGTGCGGGCCGATTACAGTGTGAATGAGGGCTTAGGGTTAGTTCACACCATCCACAGTGCGTTCCAGCCTGATTCTGGCCAGAACGCACTGGATCGCATTGCGGCTGGCACACTTTGTTGTGGGGTGGGAGGGGGCGTGGCGGTGCATTGAACTCAATGGTACTGTAGCCACGCCCTCTGGCCGCAATGCGATCGGCCGCACGGGAACGCAAGGCACAACAATGCTCGCGGTCCGGCCAGAAAAAATGCTGCAATCGGAATCGGGCCGGAATGCACTGTGGAAGGTGTGAACTTAGTGAATAGCCCTGCAAATGTATTTGGCCCAGTCCATTGACATCACCCTCTTCTTAATTTACCCATAGGTTCCTACCGTGGGGATCCCAAATTGCATAGTGTGAATGAGGCCTAAAGATACCCCAAAAATATACAGTATGTAACCCCTAATCCTGGCAACAAAAGAATATCATGACAAAAAGAGAAACTGTGATTTCTGAAAATGGCCCTATAAAACCATTTACAGTTTTATTGCATCAAAATTCAAAATAAAAAAGGGAATCTCTGCCCGCAAACATATTATCCCGATCGCTCGCTCCTAGAATAGCACGTCTAATCATTATAAGAAAAAAAAAGAATCAGTGATCTAATCTTACACATGACACATCATTTCCTGTCTTACTTCTCAGTCTTGCTTCTCCTCTGGTCTTTCCCTTGCTTCAACTGTTTTTACTTCTCTTTTTACACTTCCGCTTTTCCTACTCAGAAGAATAGTTTTGGACTCTCAAGGGCCATATCAGACAATTTATTCACAGCAACCCCCTTTTAAAAAAAAAGATTTCTTGCTGAGGAAACCAGTTATTTTCTATAGAAGCGCTAACTCGTTTTACAGCAATTTGTAGCTCAGTCACACAGCTTTTTATGTCATCCACCAGCTCTCAAGTGACAATCACACTACGGTCACTTCTATGACGTACCTAACAGTTTACTGAAGCAGAGCAATTTGTAGCACACCAACCCAATGTTGCAGCACTAGTTTAACTTATAGCAGCGACAAAATTGCTTCTTAAAGGAGAACTATGGGGTCAGTGTTTTTCCCCATAGTTCTCCTTAGGGTAACGGGAGGACACAAACTAGCGTCCTCCCGTTACCCTAAGCTCAGTATACCGCGAGCTACAGCTCGCGGTATACTGAGACGCCGCAGCCGGAGCGGATCCCGACGTAGATGACGGGATCCGCCCAGCTGCGTGAGTGACAGCTGGCTCTGCCTACCTAGAGGCAGAGCCAGCTGTACCCGCCCCCTCCCCCGTCCGTTCCGCCAGTCAGTGCTGGCAGATCGGAGAGGGGAATCCAGCCCCTCCCCCTGTCACGGCAGAGAGCCGTGACAGGATCGAGAGGTGAGTGAACCCGGTATGTGTTCCCTCACCTCCCGATCTACTGAGCCGACCTGTGACAGTCTCATTGTCACAGGTCGGCTTAGAACTATGAGGTGAGTGTAAATCACTCATCTCATAGTTCTCCTTTAAGCTCTCCACACGTTACAATCTCCTGGAGGACTTGTTCACACCATATACAGAGAAGGGAATTTATTAAAACTGGAGCAGACGAAAACTGGAGCAGCTGTGCACGGCAACCCAACAGCTTCTCTCTTTCATTTTCAAATCTTAACTGAACAAACTGAAGAGAGAAGCACAAGACCTATGGATAGCCCAGGATGTCTAGATCAATGGAGTTCTGCAAGATGACCACTTGACAGGAACAGGACTTCCTTAAAACTTAACAACAAGATATACAACTATTGTCTAAATACAAGAGGTGTCTGTATTTCTGCTTAAATCTTAGGGCTATTTATAAGCTATTTGCAGGGCTGATTACCTTGCCAAAATCTGTGAACATTTGTTCTGTGTGGATATATGCAAAAATGAAGGTACTTTCATTGTTTCTTTCTAAGTGAAGGTATTTTCCAGTTTTCTTTTATGTAATATCACATTCTGGCCACTAGATGGCGATTAGGAGCATAGAAAATAAATACTTATTTCCTGTGCTTCCTTTGCTCCATCTAGTGGCCAGAATGTGATATTAGATAAAAACATTTCAAAATGGCTGTCTTTTTTGATTTTACAGGAAGCGGGGAATGTCTTTCTCTCTCTGTCTCCCTCTAAAGCCTAGCCTTCTCTAGCTCTCTCTTTCCTTCTCCCTAATCTTCTTTCATCTTTCTCGCCCTCTCTCCATTTTCTCCCTCCTTTATATTAGGTATATCTTCCTAGAACAAGCCCATCTAGTGGCCAGAATGTGATATTAGATAAAAATATTTCAAAATGGCTGTCTTTTTTGATTTTACAGGAAGCGGGGAATGTCTTTCTCTCTCTGTCTCCCTCTAAAGCCTAGCCTTCTCTAGCTCTCTCTTTCCTTCTCCCTAATCTTCTTTCATCTTTCTCGCCCTTTCTCCCCTTTTCTCCCTCCTCTATATTAGGTATATCTTCCTAGAACAAGCCCTGACACCCTTACACAGCAATAAGCATCCTATTAAGCCTCCAACATAGCCATAGGCTGACTTCCTCCCTGACACCTAGGTTTACTCGCTTCAAAGGACATTCATGTAACTTTTTAGCTACACTTGGGCTTACATGCCACGTATGCCCCACTCTTGCTTCTCAAGGTTACATAATGGGACATGTTGGCTGTGCACAGGGCTCTTCTCTAGCATGCATACCGCGGCTTGTTCCCTGGAACTCCTTCTCCCCACCCCCTCTTACAGTATTGACTTTACTTTGTGTAAGTTTTACTATTTCTTTATACTTGGTTACTGTCTGAATGTTTGACACTTAAAATCACAATAAAAATTTACTTGTGAAAAAAAACAAAAAACATTTCAAAATGTATTCCACTTGTACAGACAAAACCTAAAGAATGTTTGTTTTGGCATTTATTGGCACAGAGCAAATGTTCACATATATTCACTAGTGAATATTGTTTATTAGTAGATCTCCTAGTGTGCTTTGTGTATTCCTTCCAGATCTGTGCTGTAATCCAGTGTAAAAATATGCCTCTGTGTAGGAGCTTCCTGTAATAAAGACCGGTCACTGCTGTTCTCTCTCCTTGTGCAGGGTGATTGCTTTTGTATCTGCCCCCCTGTAGTTTTCTCCAGGACAGCCTGAAGTAGGTGGGACCTGCTGGGCCCCTTCTACACCTCTGCTTTCTTCACAGGTTATGTACAGCACCATGAGGATGTCACAACTACTTTTAAAAGGTACTATCTGGGTTTGCAAAGGCATTCGGTTAATATGGGTTTATATCCTTTGTGGCTATACAAGAATATATTTAACGCAAAAGTTCAGCTTTAAAGTAAAAAAAAAATAATAGTTGAAAAATGTAACCGGACCTATAATGAGATTGTTATGAAAAAAAACGGACTGGAAGGTGTTGTCTACAGTAAGTAATCACATGCAAGTTTTTCCCCCTAGTGCAGGATAAAAGCAAACTTCTGAATGGATGATTTAAAAAAAAAATCCCTTTCCACAATGTTATTATAAGAAGCTTCTGTATTTTACTGTTTCATGTAACAGTATATTTTTTACAACATAATTACAGATTTGACAGCTGTAAAAAGTCACTCTGGAGAGATTTGAAGTCTGTGAGAGTTAAAGAAGAACTATGAGGTGAGTGATTTCCACTCATCCTCAAAGTTCGAGCTGACATGTGACAAAGAAGCTGTCACAGGTCGGCTCTATTGATCGGGAAGTGAACGAACACATACTGTCACTCGCTCACTTTCCGATCATCAACCTGCAGAGAGTGGTAACTGTCATTCACCGCTCCCCGCAGGTATTCCCCCCTCCCCTCTCTGATCCTCCAGCGTTGAGTGGGGGGAACGGACGGGGAAGGGGGTGGGCACAGCTGGCTCTGCCTCTAGATAGGTAGAGCCAGCTGTCACTCACGCAGCTGGGTGGATCTCGACAGCATTGTTGGCATCTGTCCCGGCTGCGGCACTCTCAGTATATAACTGGCAATAGCTCGCTATATACTGAGCTTTGGGTCACGGGAGGAGGTAGTGCATGTCCTCCCGTGACCCTAAAGAGAACTATGGGGAAAAACACTGAAGAAGCGCTATTACTAATGCATTCTCAAGATAAAGCTTCCCCTTGAGTTACTACAGGAGAGACATCAACAAACAAAATCTCTTTCAGGGTGAGTCACAGCTGAAAAATTTGTTGTCCTTAAAATTTATACACATATTTAAAAAACAAAAATATATATAAATTATTATTTTTATAAATTCTTTATTTATAACTTTACAGACAATAAATAAAAACAACTTACCTACGGTATGTATATATACTCGCAAACATAAGAAAACTGTATATTGACCATACATACATATTGCCACTTCAATCACAATGTCAGATAGTATTCATACAAACCCATCGACCCTGTACTTACAGAGTCAATATCCTCTTAAATCCTCTCAGAAACATCCATGTCAGTAAAACATATTTCCTTTTCCATATACAAAAACAAAAAAAAATAAGGCCAGTAGAAAGGTACTAGATTTCCAAACTCTAGAACAGAGGAAAGCAAAAAAAGATAAAAAGGAGGAGGAGAGAAAGAAAATTCCAGATAAACGGAAGTCCTTAATAAAACTTCAACATGAAACCTCTTCCGCCATAAGGCTCAATTCACACATAGCGTTTGCGTTTTCCGCATGAAAAATCATACGGTACGAAAACACGCAAATTGTAACATACTTGCAGAATCTGCCTAGGATATTGCACTTGCACTTTTTTTGGCATGAGGTGCGGTTCGTACAGCGCAGATGATGCACAGGTGTGAACTAAATATATTGGCATGTCTTAATTTACAATTTTATGTTTAGCGCGTTTCCATGCGTGCGAATAAGCACAAAAAATTGCTAATGTGTGAATGGAGCCTCAGTTATTTACCCTCCTGTGAATAAAGAGAACTAGTCCAACAATCCCAAGTGCTTTTTTTTAATTTTTATATTTTAATTTTAAAACTTACAGTTATTCACAAAAGGGTGAAGAGTTTGCAGAAGGCAGGAGAAGTGTACAATCTAGGACAACATAGCTGAAGTGGAAAGTGAGCTGAATTGGAGAATTTTTCCAAATCAGCTATGTTGTCCTAGATTGTTCACTTCTCCTGCCTTCTCCACACTCTTCACCCAGTGGCATCACATGGGGGGTGCGGCCCACACTGGGTGACACCATTGGAGGGGGTGACACCAAAATGACTGGCAATCATTTTGGTGTCACACCCTCTGAAAAGTCGGGCAATCAGTCATGGACCAAGACCCCGACAGTTGCACGAGAAAGGAGGGCATACTTTATCCCCCTGGGTGAAAGTCCCCTCCTCTTTTTGCCGGCGCCCATAACCAAGATGGCCGCCGGTATGTAAGCACGCATGATGACATCACACACATGCGTGATGACGTCCCAGCAGGGTGTCACCCAGAGTGGCCACTCCAGGTGACACCACACCTCCCTGATAATTTCATGCTTTTTAAACAATCTGATTGCATTACAGCTATGGCAACAGTACACAATTTGTACAGGATGTTGAAGAAACCTAATTCTTCTGCTGCCATAACTGAGTTTGAAGCTAACATCAAGAACCTGGGGACACGGGGATCTCAAACTAGCAGGAGGCAGGTTAACAACTAACCTTATAAATAGGGCTGGTACTGATTAAAATGTTTGTGTTCGATTAATCGAAATTTTTTTTAATCGATTAATTTCGATTCATTATAACTCACATACAGATCCAACTACATTGGCCTATACACATACAGCAATGAAGTAATAAAATGAACTAGGATCACACTAATCCAGCACGTTATTAATCTCACGTGCCCCACTCAATATGGCCGCCGCTTGAGTGGGGCAACTCAGAATAATAACGTGCTGGATTAGTGTGATCCTAGTACATTTTATTACTTAATTGCTGTGCTGTATGTGTATAGGCCAATGCCTTGGCTGGCGCAGTGCAGAAAGATACTTGGGCAAACTCACCGGCCCAAGTGGCTCCGTCGGCTAATGAAGGGAAGGGGGGAGGAGTCCGGTGACGTCACGGACATCGCCGTCACCAGACTCCTCAACCCTACTTATAAAGTATTATTTTATATTAAGTGTAGTTAATGCTTGGTACAGACCTCAAGCAGACATATCATGTCAGTGAACAGTATGTGAATTTAAACATGCTTGGGACTGATAGAGATCTAAAATAGGTTAAAAAACACAGGTTAAAGAAAAAAATCGTAAAAGGGGCAGAGTTGATGGACTACTTGGTCCTTTACTGCTGTCACTCTTCTATATTTCATTGACCCATTAGTCGGTTGTTGGTTGTAATATATTTGCACTGTCTATGTGATTGGGTCACAGCTTTGGCCAGAAAGCTTTTTTTGCCATTTTTATTTGAAAAAGAGTCCTAAAGAGTCCCTGTGATAAGAGAAGGATGGGTGCAGCCATTGCTGGCCTTGAACATGCATGTTATAAATGAGTGAGAACTCTATCTCCCCCAAACTTGTTTAAGGTCAGTCATTCTAAAAGTATTGAAGCAAAATATTCTATACAACTTCCAGGCAAGTGGCATTTTTAGAAGAAGGTCAAAAATGACAACCTCCTATAGATCACTAATGACAGAGCCCATTTTACTGCTAATAAGATGCTGTTCTTTTTCCCATTACAATGCTGAGAATGAACAGGTGGTTTCAATGGAAGATAGACCCTCACAGTTAGCAGTCAGTTTAAAGCTGAACTCCAGGAAAGGCAAATATTGTGTAAATACAAGAGGTGTGAGTATTTATATTTGAATATTGGTGTTTTTTTGTGTTTTTCTTCCAGATCTGTGCAGCAATCCAGTTTAAACATTGCCTTTGTGCAGAGGTTTACTATAATAAAGACCTGTTTTTGTTACTCTCTCTTCTTGTGCTGATTGACTGGTCTTGTCTCCGCCCTCCTCCTTTAGTTTTTTTTTTTCAGGCAGCCTATAGTGGATGGAGCCTGCTGGGTCCCTCCAACAGATCTGCTCTCTGATCATTCATACCTGGGTTTGCAAAAGCATTTGGTACACAGACCTCTGGATAGCCTAGGAAGTACAGGTGATTGCAAGAGGCTGATACCATGTCAAATGCATGTACATACCCTGTTTCCTTTAACATGAAGGTAATGGTATATTAATGATTACAGAGTTGCATTAATTTGTATCTTCTGTATCTGTCGGGAGTTTAGCATATGTAAACTATAAGCTAAATACATAAAGTATTGTAAAGTGCATTTATAGAAAGGGGTGAAAAGCAACATCTCTGTGCTGTCTACAGCAATCAAACAGATTGGACTTGCAGTGCAAGCTAGACAAGCATGTTGAAATCTGATTGGTGTAAGAGTGTGCTTTTGCACAATCATAACCTGCAACAATTTCTAACACACATATGATTGGATCACTGAAGTGAACACAGCTTCACCTGATTCTTTAAGCTAAACTGCTCTATCCAAGAATGTTTTTGCTTTTAATGCACTTTAAGCATTTTGCAAAAAAAACACTACACTATTGCTAACAAAGATTCCCTTTGCTGATTAAAAAGTGTGTATTTCTAATGGCAATGAGCCCATGACCAGATAATAAAGGTGGTATTTGCTGAATATATAGCTGGTAAAAGTCAGCCCCAGTCTCAGCCGGCCCCTGTGCCGGTCATTGTAGCTATTGGCCCGTGGCGCACAACCTGTGGCCCTTCAGCACTTATTGGGAGATAGTAGTCTGTGGTTTGGTGTTTACTCAAGCCAATAAAGACAATTTTTGTTTAAACTGGCTTCTAGTAGGGGAATAGTTTAGTTTACTTCTTTCCCAATGACAACTTTTTTTTCTGTGATGTCTATCTGTTTTCTCTTTTAATGTTTTTTCCTCTGATCTTTTCTAATGTAAGAAGTAATTCTAAAGGGGGCTGTAGGAAGCACAAACGTGGAAGCTATGATTTGTAAAGGTGCTGCAATAGTAGTGATAGTGATCTCTACAATTCTGATGTAACATGTCTCTAGTCTACATCTGTCTCCTGAAGCTTGTCCCCAGTCTCCAACAACAGCTATATCATGTTTGTGGTGTCTGGTCTGCAATCTCTGACCATCTCTTGTAGCCTGTCTGTAGCCATTGACCATCCCCTGCCCCATGTAGGTGGCCTCTGATGGTTCTCTGTAACATGACATTCACTGAATATTATGTGCAGCCTTTTTGGTAATGTCAAGGGCCACCCTTGAGGTCCCCTACATCAAGTAAACAGAACACCTTTGCTAAAGGCTGAGCAGCAAGGTCTGTCTGAGCTCATGTCAGGAGCTTCTTTCCATCTCTCTCCTAGGTGGGACATTGAAAAGTCTTTAATAGAAACAAAACTGTTTTACAGAACTTTTGTTACAGACATATCATCATTTGCAAATTAAGAAATTATGGAGAAAATATAAACATCAAGGGGAATTTATCAGCAGACAAAATCTGAAGCAGCTGTTCATGGCAACCAATCAGTTTCTCCCTTCAGTTTGTTCAGTTAAGATTTGAAAATGAACGAGAGAAGCTGATTGGTTGCCATGCCCATCTACTCCAGATTTTGTCTGCTCCAGTTTTTATAATTTCCCCTCAGAGTACTTTAAGTGTTTGGGCAGCAGATAGGCTTTTCTTCTTCCTGATTTTAGGTCTCTCACTTATTAAAAATAGGCTTTTGTTTAAAATGTGCTGTGGAAACTGTGAGCTTGTGTCTGTTTCCTCTTTTTGTGCTGTTTTTAATATTAATAACTAGCTGTCTTCCATGTGCATGTTCATGTCCTTACCCCCATAGATGTAATATATATGGCCATTCCAAAAACACTGGTCTGATTGAAATAGGAGGATGTTATGAATTAGTGCACTTTGTGCATCATTGTTGCTCTTAGCCCCGTTCACACTGATCAGTTTATCGAGCAAAATCGCGCATATTTCCGCGCAATGTCGCTCAGTGTAGCTTGTCCAATGTATTGCAATGGAGCTGTTCACATCTTACAGCTCAATGTCGCCTGTAGCTCGTCGCTCAAGCTTGTAGCTCAAACATGACCTATTTTTCGGCAGATATCGCGCGTTTTGGCCCCATAGACTCAATGGTGTCACGCAAAGTCGCGCATTACCGGCGATATCGCGCTACAGAAGTGTCACTTTTGCACAACAATATGGAAGGAAATAATTATGTCACATCAATGAATGATAGAAATCACCAACACTCCGTAAATTAAATTCACTGAGGGGTATATATGTGGTATGGTATGTCTTACTCACTTGTCACATCTCTGCCCTGATGAAGGAACCCTGCGTGGTCCCGAAACATTGGATTATGCGATATGTGTGACGTTTAGTCCAAATAAATAGACTTTTTTTTAATTTCCTTTACGGAGTGCTGGTGATTTCTATCGTTCATTGACTGTTGTACGCGGCGCCATCCGTGATTGTCACTGCGGGCTCCACTATTTTCACTTGGACCGGAAGCGCTGTAAGCAGTGCAGGTGGACCTACTGTTTTCTGATGTCACATCAAGACCACTGTTGATAGGTTACAGCCCAATGTAGCAGCGACAAAGTCCCTCCCAGAAGTCGTGCTACGTAGCGCGACAGAATGTGCACTGTCACTCAATATCGCGCAATGTAGCTCAATGCCGCTCAGCACGAAGTCGCGTGGAAAAACGCGCGATTCTCCATGGCGCTCAGTGTGAATGGGGTCTTACTTAGGCTTTTCTGAACAAGACCACTGCTATCTGTATTGTTTACAGAAGAATTCTAATGGCATGCATTTTGGTATTTTGTTATCATGCTATAACAAAATCAAAGCCTAAACTTTTTTTGTTTACTTTTGAGTAGAGAAGAAAATGGTTAAATCCCTTGTGTGTTTTTTTGTGCCAACTGTTTCCTTTTAAGGAGAAGTCCCTTCACTTCCTGCCCTGAAGACACATCAGAACATAAGAGGAAATCTCTCCAAAGTGAAGGAAACCCTCAGTGAGACAGGTGTCACCATAAATAGATTTCCCCTCTAACATGTAGGATTTTCCCTTCCCTACTCTATCCAAGAATGTTTTTGCTTGTAATGCACTTTAAGCATTTTGCAAATACACCCTACAGTAGGCACTAAGGGGTGTATAACAGTAAACTACTATTAGCAAGATAAATGAATCAGTATTATTTGTTACATAAGTAAAAACAGAAGTTGCTACACATCATATAACATTTTTATATTCCCAGGCCATTTCCATAATTTTCTGCAATTGTCTGTGCATGGTTTAGGACCTGTCAGGTGATGGTATTGGTGATATAGTGCTGCTTTAAGGCCTTTTTCCTTATATTAGCTTATTCAGCACTGCCGTGCTCTGAATGCTGTACAATTAAGAAGCTTTAATAGATATCCGATGAGAGGAGGTGGCATATAAATCAGCTAGGACAGTGATGGCAAACGTTTTTGAACACGAGTGCCCAAACTGCGACGCAAAATCAATGTATTTATCTCAAAGTGCCAACACTGAAAATAAGTTCAGTATTTTGTTGCAGTTTGGGCGCTGGGGTTTAAAAAACGTTCAGCATATTCAAACATTTATACACTTAATAAAACACACACATCACACACATAATGAAACACAGACACACACACTCATAAAAAAAAAAACACATGCCACACACTCATTAAAAAAACCACACACACACATTGCATACTTATTGAAACATACACATCACACATGCATTAAAACACATACATCACACATGTAATAAAACACACACATCACACGCATTAAAACACACACTTCAGGCACGCATTAAAACACACACACACATGCATTAAAACACACACAACACAAACATTAAAACACACACATCACACACATGCATTAAAACACACACTTCAAACACACTCAATAAAACACACAGGCATCACACACTTATTAAAATACACACATATCTTCATTAAAAAAACACAACACACACACTCATTAAAACACACACTTAATAAAACACACATCAGACACACACAGAACTACTAACAATAAAAATAAATAATTAAAACATTGTCCCCTCTCCTGCTTGCCAGTTTTGCAGGGAAGGGGCTGCATACCTGGGGCCCAGTGGGGCACTGGGGGCTTATCACTGGTGGTTCAGTGGAGGATCAGTGTGATCTGCATCTCTGGCTGATTCAGACCATACTAATCTCTCTTGCCTGTGAGCAATGGCACTACGAGGGAGCAGTCAGAATAGTCTGCATCAGCAAGAGATGCAGATCATAGTTATCCTCTACTGGACCACCATGGGATGATTTTTATTTAATATATTGCCGGTTCGGCAATATATTAAATAGGATCTGGGCACCTGCCAGGTTTAAAGATGGCCACCACTATTCACGGCGGCCATCTTTAAAAATTTAACGTGACTTTGAGACCCGTGGAGAACCTGGAGTGTGCAGGCTGTGGCAACCGGCACCTAGGCTCGCATGCCACCAGAGGGGCCTCTGTGTGCCCTCTGTGGCATGCTTGCCATAGGTTCGCCATTGCTGATCAAGGACATCATATCACCCAATGCTATGGCTTAGAATAATGGGCAGAGCCATGCAAATTATTATTTTGCAACCCTATGGCTAACTCTACATCAAGAACTGCTGGTGTATCACAAAAATGCAACCTAAATCTTTTTTTAAAAATGGCATATGGATGTTTTGGGCTTTTTGACCTTCATCATGTAAGGTAAGGAAAACATAACTCATGTGTGACTTATCGGTACCCAGTTAAAACAACAAATCAACTTAGTGAGATATAGGCCAAAAGGAACCCCATGACTCCACGATTCACTCTTCCAACTGCCTTGAAAAATACATGAAAAATACAATAACAACCTGTCATAATGACTGAAGTTGACTGAAGTTGATGAAAAAGTGTAGTCCTCGAAACATATGAAAACTAATGAGTAATTCAAGTACCCAACATCCACCCTAATTTCAGATAACAGTTTAGTTGAATTGACTTTTAGAAATGAGATTTCAGCAGTGAGACTGCCGTTGGTTTCAAAGGTCTAAAGAGATTAGTGATCTGTGAACATCCAATAAATTATATTCAAGGACTTGTCAGAAAGTCTTCTTTAAGGCCTGGTTCACACCTGAACGTTTTGTAGCGCGTTCAACGCTCGACGAACGCTCTACAAAACGCTCAAACATCTAAATCCCATTGTATTCAATGGGTCTGGTTCACACCTTGCCGTATTTCCGCCCGTCCGAACGAGATACAAAACGGCCTACGCCCAAAGAAGTACATGTACTTCTTTGGGGCGTTTTGGTCTCGCGTTTCCATTGGGATACAGCCAAGTAGCCCTCGGAAACGGGCGTTTGTCGCACGTTTTTTTACCGCGAATCGCGGTAAAAACATGCGACGCGAAACGCGCGATAAACGCGCATATTCAGTACGCCTAGGTGTGAACCCAGCCTAAAGCACACAGGCTGATTCTGCACACCAGAAGTGTGCAACAGATTTAATGTAAATAAAATCTGGATAGTGGACATATCATTCAATGTTCATAGCTATTTTATTATATATTATTATTTGACAATGTTTTATGTAATAAGGTTTTTTTAAAGTAAGTTTAAAATAGCAACATGTTATTTATGCTATAATGTTTTCTAATGCTGTAAGCATCAAATAGTTAACAGGATACTGTATATTAGCAGAGCAAATGGAGGCGTTGCCCTCAACAGCCAATTTGATTCTTCCCTCTATTTAAATCTGCTTTAACAAAATGCAATACTGATTGATTGTTGAGGGTGACACTTATATTTTTTTCTACACTGACCTAAAGAGAATATGTTCATAATAAAATGAAGATACATTTTTTTTCCCAATGACTAAGAGTCAGTAGGTTTTCATCTACTGGCACCTCCACCCATAGCAGAGACTATTACGTGAGCATGTTGTTCAAAAATACAAACACGTTTCAAATATAAAGACAGAAATGTACAAATATTACTTTAAAGTAAAGGTGCACTGTTGATGTTAATAGAATTAATACGATTAGATTATTTATCATCAGGCCCAGCTTGCTTGCAAGGTAGCTATATTGGGTTTTTTCTAAGACTATCATTTTTAAAAAAATTTCTCTATCACAGATTATAGGCTCAATTTATTATACCGTGAAAACATTAATTGTCATTTCAACCGGTTTTTTTTTCAGCAATAAAAGAAAAAAATAACATTTATTTGGCTGAAAATAAAGATTATTGTGGCATATTGCACAAATGTTTTAGCTCAGTTAGTTGAGCCAAATGTCTCTGAGAATAAATTTGAATACAAAATACCTTTTGCCACATAACACAACAATTAAATGGAGGAGAAATGGAGACGTGGCAACTCTATTAATCTGATTATACAATTATTTAGGACTGTCACAGTCTTGGGTAATATATGATGCAAAACGGAAAATAAGGAGAAGACATTGAAACATTTCAGCTTGACTTAAAGAAAGTTATTACATTTTATCAAATGCAGACAAAATACCCAGTTGCAGTTGTGACCATCGCCAACATTTTCCAGAAGAAACCATAAGAATTAAATTAAATATTGCAAAGGCTCACAAATAAAAAAAAAATCTAGCACATGTCTCAATTCACTGACTGCTGTGCTTACTGACCACAGATTTCCTCTGCAGCTGTAGAGTTGTTTTAGGCGTAGAGAGATATGGTATTAGCTTCTATCCAGATGGCAATAACGGTAGATTGCCTATTTGCTCGATGTAATGGCCAACTCCGACCCTACAGTAAGTGCTTGCTGGTTATACATTATTAGGAAAAGCTTACCTTGTTCAGAATGATGTTTGTTACGTGTAATTCAAGAAAGGTTATCTCAAGCTAGAACCCTAGTCAGGCTTTATTTTGTGGTGAGAAAAAGGAAACAACTAACGTGAGTTTATGTCTTTATAAGGACATTCAGCCGTTTTAACCCTTCCCCTATTTCAAGCGCAACCTGATTAGTCAAAAAGATGTTAACACTACTACCCACTTCCTAAGCTGCTTAGAGAGTGCTTTTGCAACTTGGCGTACTGCTATTGATAGTTTTCAACTTTGCAATTTCTACATGGATAGTAGCTGCTACAAGTGTTTCATCCCTAGTGAATACATTTTTACTTTTCATAGTGAGCCAGTCTGGGTTTTGCATCAGATACCAGTTTGCTACAGATTTTTTAGTCTTTCAATTTTTGACTTTCTTGTGAAAATGTTGACTCCAAGCATGCTTTGAAATGGGATTACCTAAAGATATACAATGGGTTTCAAAAATCATGTCAAAGCATTTTTACATTTTTAACTATAGAGACAATATAACTGTAAAAAACATGTGTACATAGGCAAGGCAGTTCGCAGAGAGTGATGGCTAAACACACATTGGTTTATAGTTTTGTATGCTAATACAGAAGCAACCACATACTGTCAACCTGCTCAATCGGTAGGTGCTGCTCCTACCTGGTTATTTATTAATTATACAACTTTGGTTTTGCACATCATGTTTACTGATTTTTCCAATGATGCAGATATCCTCCATCTCTTAAGGAAGCGCTCTTTAGCGTGAAACGTTGGGAAACTACGTGACTCCTCCACTCTGAATAATTTAAGCACTAATCATGTCTTTATTTTGAATCATGTCATCATGTTTATTGTCCTAAATCAATCATGTATCATTGAACAGGTTATATAGAAGTGGAGTGAGTCTCTTAGGAGACATCTGATTGGAGGTTTTCATGAATGAATTTTATATCAATTAATTTTTTAATCATTATTTAATAAAGATAATGTTTTTATCTTCAATTGCCTTGGAATTGCCATTTGGTACCTTCAAAACCCCATCTTTCTCTCTTTGTGTGATTTACCATTGTTTCCAAGGATGTGGTGCCTAAATACTCAGGTCCTGGCCATTAATTAATTGTACGACACATACTTTAGAAAACAATTGGAAGTCCATGGAGGGACCAACCACCCTTTGGGTACAAGGCCCAAAGAGCGTAGTAGAAAATGGATGGATGAGGTGACTCATCTAATGTCTATAGGGTACCTTTGGTGCCATCCAGAAGATAAGGTTCCTGAAATCTATAAGGGCTCATGAACAGGGCAGCCTGCGTGGTACAGTGCTTTAATAGCGTGGGACTGTGCGATTGATGGACTTTACTAAAGTGAACGGGCTGTTAAAAACACTGATATACATACACAAGCACAGACACAATCTCACACACTCAGACATTCTAACACACATACACACTCAAAAAAAATGTCCACCCAGTCTCCCTACCTTACGAGAACCTCAGCCTGGGGTCCAATGTGGGCTGCTGTGCTGTGATGGAGCTCCATCTATATGTGCATTGCTTGTACAGCTCACTCTAGCCACCTCTGTAGGACACACGAGGGCCATAGCCCCATCCTATCCCACCACAAGCTGACACTCGACACTGGGCAGCATATTCGGAATGGCTGCTTGGCGCAAAAGCTGACAGTGCTGCACTAGGGGGACGCCGAGGAGCCTCTCACCTATAAAAGTGGAAGGCACGCAACCCACTGAACAAGGAGTCGCGACCCACTTTTGGGTCAATAAGTACTATCCTTGTCGCACTCCTTACCGATACGTCGCTGGTAGTGGGGGGTGCTAGCAGTGACTGCGGATGGTGCCGCGAATGTCAGCAAAATTGTAGAAATGTCACCAGCACATCACTCCTTTTAGGATAGCAAAAGCTTAATTTATTGAAGTTTTTTGTCATATGACCAACAAACGCTTTCGGGACCAAGCTAAAGCCTGATGAAGGGACACTGTGTGGTCCCGAAAGTGCTTGTTGGTCATATGACAAAAAACTTCAATAAATTAAGCTTTTGCTATCCTAAAAGGAGTGGTGTGCTGGTGACATTTCTACAATTCCACTTTTGGGTCACGACCCACCAGTTGAGAACCAAGGATTTACGTCTCGTTCACACCTAGGCGTATTGCATATGCGCGTCTGTCGCGCGTTTTTTTACCGCGATTCGCGGTAAAAATGTCGCGCGACCGTCGCGCGTTTCCGAAGGCTACTTGGCTGTATCCCAATGGAAAAGCGCAACAAAACGGCCCAAAGTAGTACCTGTACCTTTTCAGGCGTGGGCCGTTTTGTAGCGTGTTAGGGACGGGCGGAAATACGCCAAGGTGGGAACGAGACCATTGAATACAATGGGATTTATATTTTTGAGCGTTTTGTAGAGCGTTCGTCGAGCGTAGAACGCGCTACAAAACGTTCAGGTGTGAACGAGGGCTTAAAGCATTTAGAAGCATAAACACAGCATCTAGCCTGGCAGATTTTCCTCTGCAGATAGAGAACAAAAACGCAAATGGCAAATGTAAATAAAGCCTAACTTAGAAAACAAAACTGTCATCTGTTTAGGGACATAGATTGTTTACATATAAAAATCATAACAGCATATTAGAAATTTTCTTAAAGAAGAACTCTGGAGACATTTTTTTTATTAACCCTTGCAGTGAGGCTACCACCGCACTGCAAGAGTTAAGTGCTCTTTTTGGTCTAGGGAGGAAAAAAAAGTTATACTCACCTCTGCTGCATTTCCTCACAGAATGAAGATAAAACCTCACTCATTGCCACGGGCAACAATTATTTTCCTTTCTGTTTTATGATGCCCAAAGACCTGTAAACAAATTTAAATTTTAGCAGGGCCCAAACCTTCCCATAAAAAGAAAACATTTAAATGTATTGTATATTCTACAAAGCTTTCATAGGTGCAGCATATACTGACCCATTCTTCAATATGTCATATAATGTTTTCATTTCACCCAAAACGGATATTGCAGTTTTAGGTAGGTGCATGGATGCTGAAACTCCCAACCTCGTATCTCTCATAGGGAATTTGTGGGTGGCATCACTGCACCTGATATAAACAATAAACTGTGAACAATATACAGTAAATAATGCACTGAGAATCGTGTTATTCCGTGAGTTAGTCAAACTTAATATATATGTGAAAATATATCCCAATTAAACAATGAATGTGCCTTTATACATATCAAAATAAATTGAAAAAATTAAACGTGTGTTGTGTACTTCTTTTTTTCAAACACCATGAATGGCAATAAGGTGTTCCCGATGTGGAAAGTTTATAAATTCAAAAAAGTTCCGTGATAATTGTTGGGGATATGGGCTAATGCCGTACGTGTCCCCTCGGGGTGTGTACTCACCACAATGTAGTGGCTATAGTAAGCAGCCTGAAACGCTCTAAAGGAAACAAATTCTCCCGCAGATGGTTTGTCTCCAAGATCATATAAGAAAAGAGCCTCTCATTGCATAGCAATTTTAAAAAAAGGACTTTATTTGATTGAAGTAAAAGCAGAACAACAAAATCCAAAAAATATTCTGGTCGGCAAACAGTATACTCTGTAAAATCCTGTGTCTGGTGTAGCATCAAGTTAGGCCTGCCCCTACGCGTTTCGTCTTACTGACGTCCTCAGGGGTTTAGCAGGAACTTTTTTGAATTTATAAACTTTCCACATCGGGAACACCTTATTGCCATTCATGGTGTTTGAAAAAAGAAGTACACAACACACGTTTAATTTTTTCAGTTTATTTTGATATGTATAAAGGCACATTCGTTGTTTAATCGGGATATATTTTCACATATATATTAAGTTTGACTAACTCACGTAATAACACGATTCTCAGTACATTATTTACTGTATATTGTTCACAGTTTATTGTTTATATCAGGTGCAGTGATGCCACCCACAAATTCCCTATGAGAGATACGAGGTTGGGAGTTTCAGCATCCATGCACCTACCTAAAACTGCAATATCCGTTTTGGGTGAAATGAAAACATTATATGACATATTGAAGAATGGGTCAGTATATGCTGCACCTATGAAAGCTTTGTAGAATATACAATACATTTAAATGTTTTCTTTTTATGGGAAGGTTTGGGCCCTGCTAAAATTTAAATTTGTTTACAGGTCTTTGGGCATCATAAAACAGAAAGGAAAATAATTGTTGCCCGTGGCAATGAGTGAGGTTTTATCTTCATTCTGTGAGGAAATGCAGCAGAGGTGAGTATAACTTTTTTTTCCTCCCTAGACCAAAAAGAGCACTTAACTCTTGCAGTGCGGTGGTAGCCTCACTGCAAGGGTTAATAAAAAAAATGTCTCCAGAGTTCTTCTTTAAGAAAATTTCTAATATGCTGTTATGATTTTTATATGTAAGTACTTCTTTTTTCAAACACCATGAATGGCAATAAGGTGTTCCCGATGTGGAAAGTTTATAAATTCAAAAAAGTTCCTGCTAAACCCCTGAGGACGTCAGTAAGACGAAACGCGTAGGGGCAGGCCTAACTTGATGCTACACCAGACACAGGATTTTACAGAGTATACTGTTTGCCGACCAGAATATTTTTTGGATTTTGTTGTTCTGCTTTTACTTCAATCAAATAAAGTCCTTTTTTTAAAATTGCTATGCAATGAGAGGCTCTTTTCTTATATGATCTTGGAGACAAACCATCTGCGGGAGAATTTGTTTCCTTTAGAGCGTTTCAGGCTGCTTACTATAGCCACTACATTGTGGTGAGTACACACCCCGAGGGGACACGTACGGCATTAGCCCATATCCCCAACAATTATCACGGAACTTTTTTGAATTTATAAACTTTCCACATCGGGAACACCTTATTGCCATTCATGGTGTTTGAAAAAAAGAAGTACACAACACACGTTTAATTTTTTCAATTTATTTTGATATGTATAAAGGCACATTCATTGTTTAATTGGGATATATTTTCACATATATATTAAGTTTGACTAACTCACGGAATAACACGATTCTCAGTGCATTATTTACTGTATATTGTTCACAGTTTATTGTTTATATCAATCACATTTATTTTATTTTATTTGTCCACCATTTTTGTTGGCGCTGCATAAATTGAAAATATATATGATTTGACCTATATGGTCCTTATTGCTGCAGCCTTCTTATCTAATCACTTAGTTTAGTTTTTGTTAGAGCACCTTTGTTTATTTATCCAGCGCGGAATCAACAAACACATATCACTGCACTTGAGTTTATTACTCTATTCACTTACTGCTCCTTATTCTCCTTGTTAGATTTTCATATGTTCTACATAACAGACAATGTAAAAGGAAGTAAGAAGACAGGAATTGTGTGTGGGCTGGTCTATAAAAGTGGCTGTCAGGTTAAATTGGATCAACAGTACCACATATATAAGGAATACTGAAAAAAATGCTGTTTTATTTAAATGGCAAGAAATAGCTTTGTACATGTTTTACAGCTTGTAGTTTTACAGTTTATAAGATTTCCTGTATATTACAACTGTGTATTTCCTCCTCCCCATAACTCTGTTACAGGTCACAATGTGAGTGTTGTTACAATTGAAAATGCAAAGGCATGTTTACAATGGTGTATAAACTGTGCATGCAATAGGTTTGCACTGAATTTGGGTGAGTTTCTGTGCTGCACAAGCAATGAGCATATTGGCAGGAGCACAAAAATGTCCTCATCAGTGTGCTGCTGCTCCTTCATCTTCTAATCATAGGCTGGGGCAGGTCCTAGAGCAGGCTGCATTGCTGACTTGCAGGCGGACTCTGTAGAAAGGCCCAGGACACAGCATGATTCTGACCGAGCTGTCACAGTGTAGTAAACAATTCACCATCATAGATATGCTATCTGATGGGCAACTTTGGTCCACCATACATTTTTGCATAAACAGCTCTTCTTTTTATAGTCTAGCAAAAAAAACTCTCGTTTAAATAGGTATTTCTCCTGCTGAGTTTCTGTTCTGTTTGTCCATAGAGCATATTCGAATAGTGAAAACGTTGTGAACAAATTCGTTGAAAAGGTATTTGAAAAGGTGCAAAGCTCAGAAACTACACAAGAATAGACTCTGAGCTCAGTGTTTAGGCGGCAGTAGCCCTGCTGTGTGCGCATGCGTGCGCCGGAGGCGGGGCTTAGCAGTGTTACCCGGGCCGGGTTGCTATGGACTCTCCGCGGAGAACTTGTATGGAAAGTATGTACGGCGCGGGGTGGGCTCAGGTACACGGGGACGGAGGGCTGCACATAGCGATACACGGGGGCGGCGGTGTGCTCCTCGGCGGTACTAATAAGAACATTGTAATAGGAGATTGGAGGGAGAAATGGTATCACTGTGCTCAGCAGAGCAGTGGAATGTGGGGCTCATGGGACGACGTGTGGGCACATTCACTGGTTACTGCACATTCACTATGTTAGAGCATACTTACTGCAATGCACTTGTTATGGACACAGCAGAAATACTCGGGCTCCTTTCTGACAGGTTTATTGTACAATTTTCTGGGACCATGTGAGCTTTACATAAGCAGAAGGATCAGTGCACACTCAATTCAGTAGTATAAACGGTATATAACTTTACTATACAGTATATCAATGTTTTATTTTACATTCAAATAATACCTATTTTGTATTTTTGAATTTTGTGCATACTGACCCTTTGTAATAGATTCTAGGCTCTTCCGCCTTCTGTATACCCCAATAGATTGTTAGCTCCTCTGCCTTCTTATCTTCCCTTATACCCTAATAGATTGTACAGTCTTCTGCCTTCTCTATCCTCCATTATACCCTAATAGATTGTACAGTCTTCTGCCTTCTCTATCCTCCATTATACCCTAATAAATTGTAGTCTTTTGCCTCCCTATCCTCCATTATACCTGCATAGATTGTACAGTCTTCTGCCTTCTCCATCCTCCACTATACCCTAATAGATTGTACAGTCTTCTGCCTTCCCTATCCTCCATTATACCTGCATAGATTGTACAGTCTTCTGCCTTCCCTATCCTCCATTATACCCTAATAGATTGTACAGTCTTCTGCCTTCTCTATCCTCCATTATACCTGCATAGATTGTACAGTCTTCTGCCTTCTCTATCCTCCATTAAACC
>NW_017307097.1:770923-771471 GCF_000935625.1 Nanorana parkeri
ACAGTCTTCTGCCTTCTCTATCCTTATACCAACCCTGATAGATTGTACATCTGTCTTCCCTATCCTCCATTATTCATACCCAAATTGTACAGTCTTCTGCCTTCTCTATCCTCCATTATACCTGCATAGATTGTACAGTCTTCTGCCTTCTCTATCCTCCATTATATCCTAATAGATTGTAAACTTTTCAGCCTTCTCTATGCCATTATACCTGCATAGATTGTAAGCTCTTATGCCTTCTGTATCTTCCTAAAGCTGCCCAAACACCTATAGATTATCTGCAGATTTTCTATGGTCAGATGGAAAAAGAGCAACAATCCGCTAAACTGTGTGGATGGAGGAATCTCCCACTGGGCCAAGCTTCAGTATCTTGCTAGTCGACCCCGCTGGCTGTCAAAATACCCGAACAATGCCTGCATCCAATCAGATTGTTCAGGTATTTTGAGAGCCGGCATAGATTGTTAGCTCTTACACCTTCTGTATCCTCCTTATAGCGGCAGAGACTGAAAGCTCTTATACTTTCTGTATCCTCCTTATACCGGCATAGA
>NW_017307098.1:0-13921 GCF_000935625.1 Nanorana parkeri
TGTGAAAAACTTCTTTAAATAAAGAATTTGTAAAAAAAAATAAGATGGTGATAAGATGTTGCTCGCAAATCAAACCTAGGGAGACTTATTTATTACTGCTTACCACAATGTGACAGTGCTCCCTGGCATAGGCCATTCAGCCACCCAGTGATGCATTTTGAGAATAATGGGAGAGAATCACATACTCCACATACCTGGACAGGACCTAGATGACCACTGTTTGGAAGAAGATAACTATGACCAGTTATTTACAAAGATTCAGTGATCCATGATCACTGAATAGTCAAATTCAAGCAGCTTTTTGGAATGCTATTGTTCTCCCTGAGATAGATAGAGCACTTGCTGTTTTTACAGTACATCTCTTCTCCTCCCAATCCTTTCCCTCTGCATAGTAACAAACATGACACTTGCCCAATCCAAACTTCCTTGGTGTCCAAGGGGGGCCGATTATGCATTTATACTGATACTATATATATTAGGGATGCACTGAATTTTCGGCTGCCGAGACATATTGGCTGAAAATTGCACTTTCTGACGAAATTGCGGTGCATCCATAGTTTCTCTCCTCCCTGCTGTGCGCTGCTGTGTCCCCTGTGACACAGTGCAGTGTCCAGAAGGGAGGATGGAAACTGTCAGGAGCCAAGCAGGGTGGGCAGAAGAGCGATATGAGCGTGTTACAGGAGGAGCTCTCCTCCCACACCACCCCGCTCAGTCTCCTTTAACAGATCAAGAGAGCAGTTTGTGGGTAGAGACAGCTGTCAACTGTCAGTGGAGACTGAGACAGTGAGGGGGAGGAGTCAGCTGTCAAATGAGACCAAGCTCTCCTCCCTGCCCCACCTGCTCAGCCTCCTGTGAGAGCCGATCCAGGATGGAGAGCTGTATACATTCAGCAATCATGGATCACTGAATCTTTGTAAATAACTGGTCATAGTTATCTACATCACTTCCTGTTCATTCATGATTGTGTACATAGTAATGCATAATATATCCACAATTTATGAATGAACAGGAACACTCAGTACAGTATAGAGGATTCCTGTTAATTCAGTGCTGGGGCTGGAGAAAAAAAGAGATTGAGGACTCTGTGTCCTCAATCTCCTTTTCTAGTGAGTCAACCTTATGAAAGCAAATTGAATGTCGCTTACTTTGGAAAGCTGACACAAAATGGCAAAGGCAGATATTTATATGAGCCAGATATTTCATAACTGTATAATACAGTCTTTGTGAACTCTCAGTTGAAGGAAAAACTAGCTGAATACTTAAAAGAATGTAAAATATCACTATTGACAGTCACAGCATTTTTACAGTTCCCATTGTATACTTTATGGTTATCCTAGAAGCACAGTTGTGATTATTATGATCTATTTAGTCATCACTTTGTCTTATGTGGGTTTAATGTTACAGTTTAGGAAATGCTTCACATTCACCAAGAGATCAAAGTATTTAGCATAATGAGAAAAATGTACAGTACAGTTGTACAACAATGGTAAGTACTGCCTGAAGCAAAACAAATCTTTAAGGAATGTCTTTCGGTGGAAACTAACAAAGCAATGTAATCAAAGTGAAATTACTTATTTAATTCATTACATTTCAGGTGTACTCAAATGTGTGTAATACTATAAATAAGCATTTGTGCGTGGTTTTGTGTTTCAAACAAAGACCATATTGTTTGTATAACTGTCTGCATAGAAGTTCCTTCTTAAGATCATATTTATTGAAAAATTACTTCAATGTTGCCATTTTTAATTATCAGCTTAGATTGAGTCTTTTAAACATTGGGCACCACCATCTTACTTCACCTTTGTCATCATATATTAAATGCTTAAAGAAGAACTCTGTGCACATTAAACATTACCCTTGCAGTTTACCCCCCCCCCCCCCTGCAAGGGTTAAGAAGTGTTAATTGTTCATGCAGCATTTGTCTAGGATCTAAAATTAAAAAAATACACTCACCTAATCATTGGTCTTGCGGTGGTGAATGCTCACCTCTCTGTCCCTTTGCTCCAGTTGTGTAATGTCCCTGGGCGTCCTCACATCCAATGCAAGTGAATGGACGTGATAACATCACTGGTCCTTAGACCGCCAGAGCCAGGGGGAGGAGACAGGTCATCAGGGACAGTTTTAGCAGCCAGGTTGGATAGGGGATCAGGTGAGTATATCTTTTTTATTATAGACCCTAGACCAAAATGAGCAGTTATCATTTGCAGTACGGGGGTAGCACCACTGCAAGGGTAATGTTTAATATGCCCAGAGTTCTTCTTTAAGTATTTCTTAATGGCTTCAACAATACATTGTATTGATTTCAGTTTGCTTGTCCCTGTATTTCATCAGATTTAAACATCAGACATCATCATTAGAAAAATCAATAATATAGCAATAGGATGTCTGCCACAGGGCATTGATTAGCTACATTTATTTTCAATTAATTTTCTTGGTAGAGACAAGATTGGCAGAAGAGGAGTTCTGCTTATGGGATTTATAAATATGTTGTTCCACACAGCATACAAAGTAAATAATGAAAAATCTGACGTTTTATTAGATTTCTTCAGTAATAGCCCAATGTGAAATTTGAATTAGACAATATGGCGCATAGGTGTTTGCTCACTCAGCTTCAATAAGTGCAACAGAATTCTCACTTAGTGAGCATTGAAACTGGAAGTTGATGTTAAATTAGATCTGAATCCAAACTGGATGACAATTAGTTTCCTAAAGCACTGCATAATATAAACCATTCTTTTCCATAAAATACTGTTTTTATATCATTGCCTTGGACTGTCTTGCTTAGGCCCCAATCGATAATACGAAATCACCTTGGATCATTATTATTATTATTATTACATAGTATTTATATAGCGCCAACAGTTTGCGCAGCGCTTTACAATATAAGGAAGACATAACAGTTACAATACAATTCAAGACAAGATGGTAAGGAGGGACCTGCCCCTGAGGGCTTACGAACTAAAAGCGGAGGGGGAAATGATACATGAGGTAGCTGTGGGAATGAATTATGTGAGAATGTGAAGGTAAGGATCAGAGGTTGGTGCTTGAATTAACAACACGGATGTTGCCGTGTCAGATACAGTCCATAATAGAAGTCACCAGCACTCAAAGATATGTGCAAGAAGTAAAGCACTTTTTATTAGATCGTCACATGCGTCAAAGAGACAACGTTTCAGGGCCACGCAGGGTCCCTTCTTTTGGGCAACATAGTGGCACCATGTTGCCCAGGAGAAAGGACCCTGCCTGGCCCCAAAACGTTGGCTGTTTGATGCATGTGACAGCCGAAACGTTGGCTGTTTGACGATCTAATAAAAAGTGCTTTACTTCTTGCACATATCTTCGAGTGCTGGTGACTTCTATTATGGATTGCTTAGGCCCCATTCAAACTTGAGTATGGGGCTGATCACAGGAGTCTCACAATTCCCTCCATGAGACTCATGCAGTCGGCTGCGAGCAGAAGGTACTGTACAATTCTATGACATTTGCCACTTCTTGCAGATTTATGCACGCCATTTGTATTTAAATGTGCATGCTGTGATTATCTGTGGACAATCGCACCAGGACGCAAACAGCATGTGAACACCTGTGGGCGGTACCAACTGTCATTGTATTATACAGCGTCTCCTACCTGCAGCTGATTGAATGTGTCTCATGGAGGAATTTGTGCCACATATGTGATTGGCCCCATTCCCAAGTGTGAATAAAGCCTTACAGTGCCCAGGGAGGAACATGCCTCTGGAATATGTGTTGGCATGGCTTAATCTAGTTTACATTAGTGGTGTCACTTCAGGTTTGTTGAATGCCTGAACCCCTGCTGCATATTGTGGTTTCACCTATCATCTGCTAAATCACTACAGCAGAAAATAGAGACGTAAATAGAGACGTAAATAGAGGCCGTGGAAGGAACTAATGGTAAATATTCTTGTTGGTCAAGATCATTTGTAGGTATGTACAGTATATTCACCACAAATAAAATTTACATTTCTGAAATTTTTACACAAATCTAATGTGAATATTTTTGTGAAACTTTAAAATTCCATTCTTTTAAACTTAAAGTGTATTTCCACTACAGGTCAAATAAAGAGAAACCCCTCTGTATGTTTATTATGTGTTCCTATTCACACAGCATATTGGAAAAGAAAAAACTTTAAAAAAAATTCTTACCTTTTAAATGTTTTGTTAAATCAGGCAAGATGGCTGATTCCAGGTTTGTCTTAGCCATGTCCTAATGGAAAGACTTGGGACTGAAATGTAAGTGCATCTGATAAGCTCCCTTAACATACAATTGGCAAGCCACCTTATACACATTTCATGCAAGCAATAAAACACTAGCTTCATACAGAACGTGTTAGCACAAAGCCCAGACTTATTCACTAAAAGAAATGGCTCAAGAGCAGTGTAATAAAAACAGTCTTCAGCTCAATACATATAATTCATAATTTATGAGTCAGTAATACTTAATATTATAAAAAAGCAAACCACACCTTTACAAGTTTCAATTTCCTATTTAAAGTCTGCAACACCATAAAAATGACTGGGCTGGCTGGGATATTAGCTAATGACTTCTTGTAATGTGCTTCAGATCTGACTCTTAGACCAGACACTGAGTCTAGTAACTTGTCACCACTCCAGCTGAACCAGCAAATATGATAATTATATAGCTTATATCTTTCATCACATGAAAGGTCAGGAACGTTTATTCTAGGTGGGAACTTTACACCCTCCCTCCTATGGATTTACAGAAGTGAAGGTCGGTGGCCTTGCCACTCAGATTTAAAAAAAGCCCTAAGTGAAGTGTGAGGACTCCTGTTACATCATATACATAAGGAACTAGAGAAAAAAAGAATATTTTTTACTACTCCACCTGTTCGTTTTAATAGCTGCGGCAAGGCTCACAGGGTGCATAACTCACAAATCACTGAGCTGTTAGTCAAGGAAAACATGCACATTATTATTTTACAAAATTCCACCAAAATAAATGCATGGATTGTTTTAAAGTCATAACAGGTTTAGTTTTTATTGCGTTTAACTTTTAGAGCAGTGTTAAATTCTGAATGTATGCCATATTTTATGACTTCTGATTTGCTTATTTTATAACCACCTTTTATGGGGTTGCCTACCATTACAAACATACTTTTTCCCAATGTTAAAAGATCAGAAATGCTATGGCAAAGTGACCTTGTCATTCATTGTAAAAGTGCCTAAACAAATACCCTGCAAAAGAAGACTAAATGCTTACCTTTCTCTCTTCCTTGCCTGCCACACACCACTCCATTCAAGAGGAACAGTCCTCTGAGGTTTGCTGGGAAACCAACACTTCCAGGAGTGTTGATCTTCACTGTCCCCCAACAGCTCTCACTGGTTCCTCCTGCCAATCTCCACATCACTACTGTATCTTGTAGTGATGTGAAGGTCAGAAGAAACCAGTTATAGCTTTGAGGACCAAGAAGATAAAACATTCAGAAAGTGTTGGCTTCCCATTGTACTTCAGAGTACTGTTCCTTTTGAATGGAGCAGTGTTTGGTGGGTCAGGCAGCAGGAAAGGTAAGCATTTACAATCTTCTTTTCCAGGGTGTTTGTTTAGGCACTTTTGAAATTGCTTTAAAGGAGATAAAGATTTTGTTGTTGTTGTTGAACAAAAGGAATTTTTTGTCAATTCTGTCAATTTTTGTTTTTAATTCACAAACTATTTATAACCTTTTAATTACTTTCTTTAAATGTTTATTTTACACATAAGCATTTATTATGGGGGTGCAGGCCTAATAAGAAAGCACAGGGCTACAGCTGTAACAAAGAACATTTTGGGCTCAATTCACTAAACATTATCGCATGAGATAATATGGTCATGTGACCTTTTTCAGTGACATATTACATATGATAAGAAAAGGGTCAATTCATTAGAAACAAACTTTCTGGCCTGGGGACAACCTTTTTGCTAGACAGAAAGTGAAGAAGTCCTTTATAACAGGGCCTCTGACAGCAGTAAAATCTGTCAGGAGTTCTAATTCTTGCCCATGCTATCCAAAACTAAAAAAGAGTTTTGGCTATACACTCATTAGCCATAACATTATGACCACTGAGAGGTGAAGTGATTAAGATTGATTATTTCATTACAATGGCACTTTGATGTGGGAGGGATATATTAGGGATATGAAATTGGGTCATTTTGTGGGGGTTTCTACTGTCCTGGCATTTTAGGTCTCCAAAAATGCAATAGGTAGTCAGGAAATCAGATGAGGACTTTATGCCCTTGAAAGCCTCAAGGTGCTCCTCGGATTTTGGGCCCATCTATGCGGCTAGGCTGCAAAATAAGTCTCACATGCATGGTATCCCCATACTCAGGAGGAGTAGAAGAATGTGTTTTGTGGTGTAATTCTAAGGATGTCTTTTCTGTGTGTTAGAATTATCATATAAATTGACAACTTTGTGTAAAAAAATAAATTTCTACATTTTTATTTTCTTTCTTTATTTTCTAAAAACCAGTGACACAAAATTGAATCTTCAAAAGACTCAGCATGTCTTTTATAAAATACCTTTTGGTGTCTGCTTTCCAAAATAGGGTAATTTGGTGGACGTTTATTCTCTCCTGGCACTTTGGGGCCTCCACAAATGTCATAGGTATTCAAAAAAACAGAAGCGCAATTTATGACTTTTTAAAACCATACGGTGCTCCTTGGAGTTTGGGCCCCTCTATGTGGCTAGGCAGCAAAAAAGTCTTACATATGTGATATCCCCATACTCGGAAGGAGTAGCAGATTGTTTTTTGGGGGGTATAATTCTAAGTGTGCCTATGCATGTAAGATATATATTTTATTAACTGACAACTTTGTGTAAAAAAAAATTATATATTTTTTCTTACAGCGTTATTCACAAATAAGGTGAAGAGTTTGGAGAAGGCAGGAAAAGTGAACAATCTAGGACAACATAGATGAACTGGAAAGTGAGCTGAATTGGAGAATTTTTCCAAATCAGCTATTTTGGCCTAGATTGTTCACTTCTCCTGCCTTCTCCAAACTCTTCATTCTTTTGTGAATAACCCTGTTAATATTCTGATATTCTGATTCTGTTATTTTTTTAAAAAATTGGTAATTTTTCCTTAATATAGTAAAAAATAAAAAACCCAGGGGTGATTAAATACCACTAAAAGAAAGCTCTATGTGTCCCCCAAAAAATTATATAAAATTCATCTTAGTACAGCATTGCATGGCTGAATAATTGTTAGTCAAAGTACAACAGTGCTGAATACTGACAGGAAGGGGGTTTAACACCCCTGCCATCAAGTGGTTAAGGAAAAACATCTATTCTCCTGCTTTAATGAAAGAAAAAAATATGACTTTTTCTGTTTCACTGACACACGGATTTCCCTTGGGCTAAAATCCATGCCCTTTGTTGGAAAGATCACTTTTTTGAATGACTCGTTCTATATTTATGATAGACTGCCCTGCTTTACTATCAGGTGCCCTGCTTCATGGGTCAAAGTCCATAAGTTTGATGATTTTTTGCTATTGTCTTCACCCTGTAACAAGATAAAATCTATAAAAATATAATCTTTCTAAAATCCTTTAAAATCCTAAACTAGCTTACTTTCCATAAGACTTCAGATGCCTACTAGATTAGGTCTGAAAAAAAGAAGAATACAAGGAAAAGCATAAATCCCTGCCAACTGTGTAAGCAAGCACTGATTCTCCAGGATTTTGCATTAAATTGCATTACAGTACATTAAGTAACATTACATTTCGTGAGGATTAAACTACATTATATATCTTTTTAACATGATTGTGTTTTTAATCTAAAGGAAACTTGTATTGAGAACATATGTAGGCTGTATTTGATTCGCTGGATTCGCTGCCTGGTTGCTCTTCTGGCTTTAATATTTTTTCACTGCTTGGTTAAAGAAAATTCCTCCTTGACCCTTAAAAAGTTTGCATTTCTGACTTCTTCTGGCCTCATTAGCTGCATGTTTGTTTCAAGTCAGTGAATTTAGTGGCAATACTCAAAATGAGACCAGGGACATCCAGCAAATATTACATTTCAGAAGGAGTTCAGCAATGGTAGCCCCCTTATTTAATATAGTTTTAATATATTTTATATTCTACAGTACAAAGTCACTTTAAGCAACATGTGCCTAACTGAAATCCCCTCTTTCATAGGAATTGCTAGCAGGACCTGCTTATATATCATATGATTAATCCTATCCATTGGAACTGACTGTACCAATTACCACATAATTACTAGAAAAAAAGAACCTGATTAAAGGTGCCCATACACTGTACAATTCTCATACGAGAATCGCGGGAAACCCCGCGATCGTATGATAATCGTACAGTGTACGGAAGCTGTGTGACCATTTCTACTGTACGGTTGCACGTCTTCCGTCGAACAAGCAGGCTTAAAAACTCGCCGAGAATCATACGATTCTCAGCCGGTTAGTGGCCTGCTTGTTCGACAACTGTCTGTGCCTGTTTGCAGTGATCGGAAGCCCGCCCCTCACTGCGGTCATCGGAAGCCCACCCCTCAGCGGGGGGGGCTTTCGATGATCGCAAGTATGATCTGCCTGTCCAAGATGGGCAGATCGTATAAGCTTTTAATAAGCTTACGACCATCACAAGACAAAAGTCTTGCGATGGTCCTAAGGTGTATGGGCACCTTAACACACAAACTTACAAATACTCAGTAAGCTGCTCACAGTGTTCATCAAGCCTGTTCCTTTTTTGTTCTTTTTTGTTTTCATGCAGAGTTGTCGATACCTCCTAGCATGTGCAATAGAAGTACTGGTGTCTTTTTGTATGTTTATGAATTACATCAATCTATAGAGTAACCACTTAGCAAGGGAAGCATTATTAGATTGCTGGAAAATATTGATTATTTGCTGCAGTGTTCCTGCCCTGTGTCAAAACACCTACTTTTCAAAACCAAATTCCTTCTTGTTAACCACAATGTCATTAACATGATGCATTCTTTGCTATAATATTTTCTTATTGACACCTTCCTAAACCTTTATACAATTAAGCAATTTTTTTTAGTGGAAAATCAAAGAAAAAAGTCTTATAGCTCAAAACTATTCCCAAATTATATTGAATTATGAGTAAAACAGATTTTAAAAGAGTCACTTTTTACTCTTTTTCTTACAATACTAATAGACGATAGCATTTATTATTTTTGCTGTAATTAAATGTATTTACTAAAGGAATTTGTAATGGGTAATCATGTTATATGAAGATGTTTTATAATCAACTGTGTTAGTATCATGCATGACTCCTTTTTAAGCAATATGCTTCAATTGAGTTTTGAAATAGTTAGTCACATAATTTAAAAAAAAATTTTTTATATAAACATTGGGTCATTATTAAAAGATCTGTGACTGGCATTTGGCAAGTAATTATTCTTTGTGTCACCACAAATAGCTGTTACAGAGTCTGGTGAATCCACTATGTTGCCAGGGGCAACAGATGACTCACTGTCAGGACAGAAGCTAGAGCTGTGTAAGTTATCAGACAGATGGTCAAAGCAACATCAGACAGTGGCAGGGTCAGGAGGCTGACTGTCAGATCCGAAGCAGACACATTGATTTTAAACAGAGTTTAGGTTATGGATAGATAGGCAGAGCAATGGCTAACAATAGCAGATGTATTGGGCTCATGCTCAGAATTAGCACAGACAACCTAAGTACAAACGCAGCTCAAACAACTTACAGGGATAATCCATAGCATGAATAGTAAGACAGGAGCCAGAGTCAGATAGTCCTCTATGCACTACATGAACAAGCAGGCTAACCTGTTGATCAGACACAGACTGCATGTCAAACAGCCTATTTAATAATGATTGATTAGGGCACAGATGTGGACTGCAGAGATCTGAGCTGCAGTAATGACTAACGACCAGCAGATGGCGAAGACACAAGGATGGTCATTACAATAGTCTTATTGTATAGATTTATAACAATGTTTGTGTATGGGCCAACTACTTCCACTGCAATAGTTTGAACCACTTCCATTGCAATAGTTTTATTGCAAGGAATGTGAAAATCTACAAATGCAGAACAGACATTATTCTTAAACACAGGAACATGGGCAGGAACAGGTTGAATAGGGTAAAAACAAATCCAACCAATGAAGAAGGTACTGTACAAGTTAACAAAGCAGAGTTATCACTGCAATGCAAGGTAAAAAGGCTATAGGTTAATCTCCAAGACGTATACTGTACGGCTGGGGGTTAAATGCGTCAGAGTGTCTGTGTCACATGTTTTCTATTTTGGTCTATCTATGGACCATCAGTTTTAGAGTTAACTGCAAGAGTACATTGCTTTTCAGCATCTCATTGAAAGCCTTAGGCTAGCCAGTCCAAAAGTGCATAGTACGATTTATGGTCCCACTTAGTACAGGTAGAAGTGACAAGTGATTAAGTTTGAACTGCATGTTAATGGAAGGCTTGTTGGACCTGGACACAGTGTAACTGAAACTCTGACTTTCATAAATCTATTTAAACAGTTGACTGATGACTGAGGTCAAGGTGTTAGTTAACAGCATATGTGTAAAGCATATCCACGGTAGATGTGCACTGTCTTCGTAATCTGATGACACTAGATAACATTAAAAAAAATATAATGTAAAAAACTATTAAAAAATGTTGTGAAAGTTTATCATAAATATACATTAACGTATATATAGTTTACTGCTTCCAGCCATAAGGATTGTAGTTGCATTTGATGCTTCCCAATTATATTATAATGAATTGCTTTTTAAAATTAAATTGCCTTTGATTTATATCACCTAAAGCAAGAACCAATAAAGTCATAAAATATTTATGTGATTTTTGGAATTTTCACATGCAGCTTTGGAACATAAATCATATTTTGGCACTTTTCGCTTACCTCAGTTTTTATGTTTGTAATATAAATGTATTAATCAAAAACTGATGCTTGGGATTAGATAATAACGTAAAAGAAACCCTTAAATTAGATTTGCATGATTTTAACTATTCTTTAATCTGCTTCTGGGCAAGCAAACAGATTTGTGTCAGCTGTTATTGCATTATGCCTTAATTTTCTTCCTTGAGTACAGCATTAGATGAAAGAGTATTGAATTGCACTCAGCATGGATTAGCTAAGCAGTGTCTGTTCTGCCAAAGACCAAATAGGTTTCCTTCCTTCTATATTTATATGCTCTTGCTCTTTCTTCCTCTTCAAATAATTTCAATTATACTTCCATCTGCAAGGAATAAGATATCCTCTTGACGGTGAAAGTAAGCACTGTTATTGATGACTTTTCTGTCTCACAGAAAATGTTCGTAGTTATAATTCTTGACCGTGTTTTTATTTTGATGGATGTTTTAACAAATGGCAAAAGTCCAAATTGTTTCCAAGTAGTTTTTTTAGAGCAATCTAGCCTTGTTTTTCCTGGATACCCACATCTATCCAGCCACATATGTGTGTCTCTGTGTGTTATTTAGGCACAAGTATAAAATACATTACAATTTAAAGAGGTCCTGTACTGTAGAAGCGGTGCATACAATCAGCAATAACCAAGAAGCAACAGTAGATTTGTAGAAAGCACAGATACACAGAATAAATTAAGCAGAAGCAGGAAGATATTTCCCCTTCAGAAAGTACTCAGCAGTACAGTGAGCAGTACAGAAGGACATCACCAAATCTCATTCTAAGGGTGCATTCATACTCGAATCGGAGCTGAAAATGCGAGTCAACGGAGGTACGTTGACTTGAGTTTGCATTGCATTTCAGTGGAGGGCAACGCAATGCAACACAGCGCAATGCAACGCAATGGGCTGGTGTGAAACATCTCCCATTCATACACATTCATTTTTACATATCCTTAGATTGGCATTCATTGAAAAGGGGATGCTAAGAGATCTGGTGTAAATTGCGCCTAAATCTTGTGGAACTGAGAGTCAGAAGCAGCAGTTCCTTAGATCCATACTGCTTATATACAGCTATGAGAATAGAGAACAGTAGTGTCTAGGCACACTCCAGGTTGTGCGTTGCTATCTTTCAGGTGGAATTTAAGGCAAAAGATTCACACTGCAGATATTCAGCTATGAGAATATAGAACAGGAGTGCCTAGGCACAGTCATGGTTCAGGAAGTGTTGTGCTATTTTTCAGATGGAATTTAAGGCAAAAGGTAAAAATTTCCGGGTACTGTTTAGGCAAAATACACATTTTTATATATTCCCTAAAAGATAGCAAATCTTTAATTTTTAAATATAGATACTCTAAATCACATTACGTTAAATATTACAACCCTTACTCTCTGAATCACCCCTTTCTAATATAGCATTTAAAAGCAAGCCTCTTTTAAAAATACATATAAAATAATGCTGCCTATATTTGGATGTGTTTCAGTTAATTATATCTCCTAATATCTAATAGCCAAAGATTTAATACCATCAAAACATCTCTCCTAGCAACATGAATGTGTTAAATCCAATACATATGAACACACTATCTTATGAGGTAATATTAATAGGTGATTAATTAATTACCGATGAAATTTCCTATGCCATATTTTCCATATACATCAATGCATGTGATTGTTAATAGCTTGTTAAATAATCCATGCATGACATAGTAAACATAGGGGTCTATTCACTAAGCTGCCGAGGGCAGCCGAGTGAACAACCGACCCCAAGTGAAGTGAGCCGAACACTGTTCGGCTATTCACTTCAGGCTTGTACGGCTGATTTCAGCCGTATATCGGCTGAAATCAGCCGTACATCGGCTTGCTTCGCATGGCTTCGGGTCTGAGCATGTTCGGCCGACCCGAAGTACAGAAGGAGTTCGACTCAGCTGATCCAACATCTGGATCAGCTGAGCCGAACCTCCGGCAGGCTACTCGCTGCTGTTCGGCCTATTCTTATAGATGCCGAACAGCAGTGAGTGAATAGCCGAATGCCGTTGAGCGGCATTCGGCTCGGCTGTTCTGCTCGGTCCCCATGCCGATGGGGACAAGGGCCTCTTCCCCACAACACTGACACAGTGGTTGTGGGGGTCTGCAGGCAAGGGGGCTTGTTTGCATCGGGGTACCCCTTTAATTAAGGGGGCACCCAGATGCCACCCCCCTTGTGAATGAGTAAGGGGTACTTGTACCCCTACTCATACACTAAAGCGTTAAATTCAAAGTAAGTGCCCACCAATCCACTGAAATCCAAAAAGTCCCGCCGCATGACGACTGTGCGAACCCGGCGAAAACTTGCCGAAAAATGACATCTCCTGTCTGAGTGTAAACAGAAAGGCAAAGCGAGCCGTGACGTCAGGGCCCGCTCCACCCTTTGACATTCTCAGCTGTCAAATATCACATAGCATTCGGGAACTCCCGAATGCTACTCGTGATCTCCCGAATGCCATATGGGTCTGTGAGCCGAGGTGTCATAAATACTTTTCATATGCAACGAACGAACGAAACGAACACGAAACGACAGTTCATATACAGTGGCAGACCTAGGGAACAAAGGGCCCTGATGCAAGATTGTTTTTGTACCCCCCATCCCAACAAACACACAAAAACTCACAAACCCCCCAACCTATATCCCCTGTAGCAACCACACAAAAAAAATAGGAAAAATGGCATTGCTATATAGACTACTGCTGAGATTTGCACTCCATTGCAATGCAGAATGGGACCTGCTATATAGAACTACAAATAGCAGCTGTACATTATACAGCAATGCCATCAATCGGGCTACAAAAAATAATAATTGTATTTAATAACTTACCTTCATTCTTCTGGCTGTTTTCTGGTGGGGAGGCTGCAGAAAAACACACCCAGTGTGGGTGTCCATATCAGACAGCGCGACCGTGCACTCAGGTGGCTGTTTGCTGGGTCCTCACGGCCGAGGCCCAGGGCTGCCCCCTGAAGTGCCTGCCAACTTTTTTTTATTCTCGGCTTCCCTCCACAGTATCAGGTGGCC
>NW_017307098.1:13939-15418 GCF_000935625.1 Nanorana parkeri
CCCCCCCATCTCTGCCCCGGGGCTGTGTTTGGATGAATACTGGGCCCCCCCTGTAGGCGCAGGCCCTGGTGCGGGAGCACCAGCCGCGCCGGCGGTCGTCCCGCCACTGTTCGTATAGACTACCGCTAATTAATTTTGAAATTGGAATTCGTTTGCATTTGATACATCCGAATCTCCGAATTTCCGAAATTTTGTCCTAATTTTGATTCGGAACGAAACGAATCACACATGTGTATTGTCCACTCCTTGGCAGACAAAACGAATACATTATATGGAACTAGGGAAGGCAGTCAGGTAATTCATTAAAGTAAGTCATTAAACTTTCTTTAGTCAGAAGACAAGTCTAAAAAAGTTGAAACATGGGACAAATTGTGATTGTACTTGTATAAGTGGAATGATGAGCAGGCATGCAAGTGTAAAAGAAATCTAGTTGTAATGTTTTACAGCATAACTCCAGGCTGGGCACCACTCTTTCATTCCTTTCCTCCCAGCTCACCAGACATATTTTTTTTACATTGTATGTATTGGTCCTCATGTTTCTCCACTGATGGTGGGCAGGTCCTAAGTGCTGCAAAAAATGGCACTTACAATATTATGTGGACATTGTTCACTTCAGAATGCCCCCAATGAGTCCATGGTGGCTTGATAACCCCCCTGCAGGGAGCAGCTCCTTGGTGCCCTCCCAGAGAGTGAATTACTCTGGGTATTATTCAGCCTGGAAAAGGAGAGGCACTGCACCACAGTATTGTGAGCTTGTGGGGAACAGCACCTCGGATAAGGTACGTATTGCAGAAACCACTTTTTTTATTTTAATTTGTAATTGGCAATGGATTTTGGATTTAAACTGTTCTCTAATCTGAAATGTGTCCCATGCTATAACTTCTTATCCAAGATTTAAATGAGTCTCCAACAGTTTACACTTGATATGCTCACCTTACTGACCTTTGTCAAGCACTGAAGGCAGCATGCTGAATTGATTTAAAGTGGACTTTGCAGAAAATGCAAGGTCTACTCAAATTCTCTAGGCTCCTTTCCCCTTTACTAATCACCTACTGTTAGTAGGTGTAAAATGTACCTGTGTAAAAAGAAGTTAAATTTATAATAATCTTACCCCTGCTTTGGTCATTCGTACTAGTGCCAAATCTTTCCCACCTCTTTCTACCTTCTGTGTGTTACTATTGGCCTGTGAAGCTATGTAATCTATCTAAAGCCTTTAGGTTTTTTAGAGCAATACCCAGATATTTTTAAGGCAACCTAGTATGTAAAATGTCTATAAGGAGATTTAATTTACCAATTTTTTAAGGGTAAATGGAGCTGAGAAGCTGTATTTCTTGTGCATCCTACTAAGCTGGAGGAGAGAGCGGGAGTGAGCAGGGCTTTAACATCACTCTCCTAAGCTCCCGCAGACAAAGCAATGTGCAGTCCATCTAAAGCACTGGGGATAGGAAAGGGGGGGGGGGGGTGGGGAAGGGACTTTTA
>NW_017307098.1:16466-53689 GCF_000935625.1 Nanorana parkeri
GTTGAGTCCATCGAAAGGACGGGGGAAGGGAAAGGGGGGGGGGGGGTAGGCATGGACATTTACTGATCGGGCTATCAATGGTACCAACATCTAAGCAGCTACAGTGTCAGCAAACTGCGCTCATTTTGCTGCAAAACGAAAAGACTCTTATCCAATCAATGCCTGTCCAACAGTTAAACTGGCAGGATCAACAGGCACTTCCAAAAAGTTGCAGTGAGTGCTTGAAAAAACCCCAGAGAACATTATTTGTATGAGCAGTCTACGTCAGATCTTCTTAAAGAACATAACAGCCATCTCCATCATTCCTGGTTTCTATACTTATTTTTTGTTGGATAGCTCCACATTAGCTCCACATTTATGAGGCCATCTTACTTTATAGCTTGGCTTCTGTTTTGTCCCATACATGCTGGTCTTGCTCATGATACTAACTGATCATAGGAACCTTTCAGCATACACAGTTCTACTATAATACTTACATTTGAACAACTTTGTAAATACGTGTTGAGATCAAAAATGGTGGTAAGTCAACAGAATAATTCACAAGTGCCGACAGCCTGCTTTTGACAGCTGGGCGGAGCCAGCTGGGAACTTACGGCTGGCACCGGCCACTTGCAGAGAGATCAGCGTCCCTGGTTACCAGCTAACCTGGGACACTGATCTCCAGACAGCCTAACTCTCCCTGGCGCTCCGGGAGTCTCCCGCTCCCGGCCGCCAAGAAGAGAAACACTGCTTTTTCTTTTTTTTTCTTATTCTGACACGGAGCCGTGCCAGAATAGAAAAAAAAAATGTTTTGGCTATAGGAATGCATTGCTAGATTACTATTGGCTATTTCAATTTTTAATAGCCAATAGCAAACTAGCATTGCACCCGCCCTCTGCTGCAATACACCCGATGTATGGCTGATTTGAGCCGATATACGGCTGAAATCAGTCGTATCATCCTGAAGTGAATAGCCGAACAGCGTTCGGCTCACTTCACTTTAGGTCATTCATTCACTCGGCTGCCTACGGCAGCTTAGTGAATAGACCCCATAGTAATTTAAAATTGACAGCTGATATTTTTTATAGCTCAGGTTTGTTTAATAGAAATTCAAAAACATTTAACATTTTCCTTTCAATTTATGTTCAAAGTGAGCATCGGCTGCAGTGAACATCGGCCTCCATATAAGTCAGAAAACTGTTCTAGAGTAGCCTACAATATTCTATATTCTGCTTTTCTTTCTGTAACCTCAGTCATAATAGTTAGTTATGTATTACCTTACCAACTATAAATACTTTCAAGACATCAGTACCAATTTTCCCTCATGTGCTTGCTATAAAAGATTCATTTTTGCCTACTTACACTAAACAGACTCTATTTTCTGAGTATACTATTATTTTGTAGTATGGTGTAGTGATCTATTTTACAGGAACCTCTGCTCAGGAAACTGCTGGCTGTGCATTTATAGATGATTGGCCATTATGGACCATAGTGCTAATTCTCCCTTCTTCCTAAAGCGCACCTGCCTGAAATATTTTTCTTATACTTTACACTAAATGAGAAAAACACAGCTGTGAGGTGAGCTCATTAGGCAGTACTTTGTCAACAACTCAATCAAATTGCTGATTCGCTATAAATAATGGAAAGTTTGTTCTGTTAATTATTGATAGTCTCTTAATTATATTCTGCCTTTGCAAATTTAGCGTGAGTGTATAAAAATAATCTGTTCCAGGCATAATTACAAAACTGTGAAGGAAAAGTGATTAGGGAAAAACCTGTCTACAATTAGCAACGTAAAACAAATAACAGATCTGCACTGGGTTATTAGTGACACTTCATAAATAAGGCATTATGACCAACATGCACTTATTGAAAACCTCCAGTAATCTGATTTCTATAAAGCATATCATTTGGTAATCACTAGCGATAAACAAATAATGGGAAATCTTTTTTGCTGACCCCATTATGCACTGGTATACAGTTCACTAGTGTTATCATGAACCTGCAAAAGGTAGTCCAAAGAACCACTGAGCAGGTCGCTATGAGGCAGGGGCAGCAGACCTCCCAGTGTGACATCACAGCTTTACCAAGGAAGTGTAACCCCATAAGCTCTAATGGTCTCAATAGCAGAAACTCAAATGTTGATTAACTGCAGGCTTCCTCTCTGGGGGTTGGGATTGCACACTGGGAAGCTGGGAATGCACGTGTAAATAATCCATTTATTTATTTATTATGGACTGCTTTTTAGTTCAACTGAGAAAATTTGGCTTGCTTTTGAAGCAAAGCGCTGCTTCCCAATAAACCACTGCTCTGGGCGATCTAGTCAGATTTGTTGCGAGTTATGACTCATGTGAATTGATTCATTCATCCCTAGTGTTTGCAGGGCTGCAAAACTCTATAAAGCTCTAATAACATCCATTGTAATACAAAAATTAGGAACCATCACACAAACTGGGCCACCACCCCTATATATGCAATATATATCAAAAGGGGGAAAGAGAAAGAAAGGGGCTTTGTGGTGACCACTAGAGAATAGCAGGGAATTGATCCAATAATAAAGTCAATTGATTCATATATATAATAAAATTCCATTCTTATTATACTCAATTCATAATGTCTATACATATAAATATGCTAAAATTCATCCATATAAAAACCATAAATAGATGTATACAACATAAATAACCTCCCTGGAACCCACACAGAATGTCATAGACCTGAAAATAACAGTTATATATATTCAATAAGTGAAGTTATATAGAATTATTTATAATTTGTGGAAACTGATCTGGACCTGATCATGGAGATGGTAGTTTGTTTGTTCAGGGCAATTTCCCTTGGACTATGGACTTATGGATGTGTTGGCAATTATTGGAATAGAGATCAGGAATATATAATCTAACCCTATAGGTACGATTGGGACGGATGCTTGGCTTTCTTGCTTTTCGGACTGCCTCCCCCCGGCGCTCCTGTCTCCTGGTTGGGTGGGGAGACTCCCTGCAGATGGATATTCAATTACCGGAAAAAGAATAATTAAGTTGGTATTTACTGCATTATAAAGATATATGGTCAGCAGATATTAATGATTCTGATATATCTAATATCATGTAGACTATTGCAAATTGATTCTCATACCCATACAAATACTATAGGTTAACCTCTCCAAATCTTCCTGACGAAGCCTCGGCGAAACGCGTTGAAGACTGGAGCAAGCACAGAATCATGGCTGAACTAATGATATATAGAACAATTATGTACAATTAATCATGCAAATAAGATATGAATACAATGAGGGCAATGACCTATATATGCATTTTTAATCATGGTTTCTGTGTGGGTTCCAGGGAGGTTATTTATGTTGTATACATCTATTTATGGTTTTTATATGGATGAATTTTAGCATATTTATATGTATAGACATTATGAATTGAGTATATTAAAAATGGAATTTTATTATATATATGAATCAATTGACTTTATTATTGGATCAATTCCCTGCTATTCTCTAGTGGTCACCACAAAGCCCCTTTCTTTCTCTTTCCCCCTTTTGATATATATCTAATAACATCCAGCTATGTATTAGCAGACTTTCACTGCCTAGTGGAAACTCTGCAACAACTGCGGTGAAATTTGGGCAAATACTTGGGTTTATCTGTAAATAAATATTGGCGTACCTGGTTATACACAGGTCTTCATCATTCACTAAAGCTGATATTTAACCAGTCTTGTAACTAACCCCTATCCCTACCATGAAAAATGCCATAATGTCAGTTATATAGACACTCTTGAACTGGACTGTTAAATGGTGGGGCAGGGTTTATTTGCACCTTGGGAAGAATTTTAGTCCCTAAGTACAACTGGGATCCAAGGTTCTTCTTAGGTATGCAAGGTGCCTACACTTTACTAGTATTGCTAGTTTACATATTTTAGTACCTGGTAAGTTTCCTTTCATTTTTTTAGTAATATGTAACATGTTTTGTAGCAAAAGTGGTTGCCAAGAGGACAGTTAGAAATCTATAATTATTGTAGCAGCTGAGTGATTCAAGTGCATCTAAACCCAATAACTAATATGTAATATATTGCAGCTTACTGTCCGTAGATGTTTTCTCTGTTCATGTTTTTTTCCCTTTATTTTTAGCTGGTGATCCTGCCAGTAAAACAATCCCTGTGCTTGGACAACACTGTAGAAAAAACCTTCCCCTATCCTCATCTCCATAACATAAGTGGGAGACATTCTGTAGTTCACAGAGGAGAACTGGGATGGCCTAATAACAGGATTATCAAACCTTAATAAAAGGCCATTCCCTAGTAAGGATGAGCTAAGGATTGTGGAGGTGTCAAGGAAAGGGGTTGAGGTAAGTTGCTGGGCCCAAAATTGCCAACCATCTAAGCCAAATGTTGTTAACAAAGCCAAGGTCATGGCCAATGGTGTTTAGCAATGTCAGGTCAAGCAAGAGAGATCAGATCCAAGGAGTCCAACAAGTCAGAGGTAGCAGTAAGCAGGAGCAGGGATAACAGGAAAAACAGGTAACAGAGTCTAGACATAGTGAGAACAGACAGGAACTAGGAGTGAAGCAAACTTAAGACCATAGCCAAGACAGGAAGAGTAACAGTAATATGACTGAAGAACTAGGAATACTCCAGAGACTGAATACCAGAAGGAAGTACAGGATACAAGATACAGGATATAGTGATCACACAGATGCCCACCTCAGTGACAGCAAACTAAAAACTACAATGGGATTCCAATCAAAATCCACTTGCGGAAAAAAAAACTACAATGGCCAAAATGCCTAAAGGACCTACCAAGTGTTTTGAAGCAGTATTTCTATGAAGCATTATTCCATCCTCCTTCAGAATATGTTCAAATCAATCCATTACAGCTAGTCTATAATAAGCTTGGAGCATAGGATGGTTAATATTCTCTATAACCAGACCAGGATATACAGGCTTACTGACTGACTTTAATAAGACAGGATGTCATGGAACAGAAACAGAATTTTTAATTTAAACATTTAATTCAAACATTTCATTAACACTTTGGTTGGGGTAGGCAGTTCTATTTATAATTTTACTTTTAAACATGCTCCAAACAAGGAAGCATTGACGCAGGTACCTTAAAGTTCTACACTAAATTTAGGCAAGGGCACAGAAAGTTATCCTTGTTTAATAGCGACAAGAAATTAAAGTAATTCACTTGTTTCTAAGTGCTAACTATGATTGCGATGGCATATTTTGCATTACCAAATGTTTGTGGTTGTTCATAGTTGTATTATTATTGTATAATTTTTTTAAAAACAGAGCCATAAATATAATACACAGAGAGGAAATAAAATATTTACTCAAATGTATAACATTAAAGCATCTTTCCTTGCTGTGGCAGTCAGTTGTTAATCTCTCTGACAGAAGATAAACTTCAATATTTAGGCAATAAAAGTGATATTCATCTATCAAACTGTGAAATTACTCTCAGGTGCTGTACTCGATGTCCAATCTTTGAATTATCAGCACTGCCCCAGGAGCTAAAACATATTTGAATAAATAAGTTACAAATCTTGGTCAAGGAGATAAATACCACTTCTGGAGATCTTAGTGCATCACGATTACACTGATTACTTCAGTGGTTGCAACCGGAAGTGTGGCTTAATGGAACAAGTAAACTATTGTTTTTTCTAAAATGACAAAGGCAATAAACTAACATTTTAACATTCTTTTTCAGAAAAAAACATATAAGAAGCAAGATAGACAGCTAACATATAAGGAAACATTGCAACAGTGACTGATGTTGGCATCAAGGAATAAAACATTTGAGTCCTGTCAAATCTATAAGACATGTCAACGTCTACATTGTTTTATTTTATATGTTTTCTGCTCAAGTCTAATTTTTATATCGACTCAGCAAAAGAGATAAATCAAAAGGCTTTGTCAGGTATGACCCAAGTGGGTTCAAATACATTTCAAAAGGAAACAGCAGATATTTCCCTGACCCATCTATTGTCATGCGTTCTGCTATAGTCTTCATTTTGTAAATCAGCTCTATACATACAGGATGATCAATAAGTTAATTAGATCATTCATAGCAACTTATGGCCTCTGTTTCTTTTATTTTATGGTTAAAGCAGGAAAAATGGTACCAAAATGAACACAACCATGTTATGTGCATGAAAACCTTTACTTATAAAACTGATATGTGGCAGTACATTAATATAGTTTTCTAAAAATCAGGTCATATGATTGTGTTGGTCTACTTCCTATTTTTTTAAAAATGCTGCCTAGGAGGAAGGGTTGCTAACTGGGGAGTTAATTTATAAATCGTCTGCTCAGCTATACGCTAGCCAAATGTAGTTCGCGTGGCATTCTCACCAAGAGATGGAGCTGAGGAGCTTAGGAAATTGCTTTGCTCCTCAGCTCCATCTCATGGCAAGAATGCTATGTGAACATCACTGGGCCAGCATATGCCTGGGTGGATGATAAATGAATTATGCCCCAGGGGTTTGGTAATAACTGCACTAGTGCACAATAGATTTACTGTTCAAAACACCCAATAGGCATGAGACAAGGATGAGCTGTACTGTCAGTCAGCTTTTTATGTGCAGAAAAGTGGTGAGGTGTTGATATAATTTAGAGGTTTCAACCCTAGTGCATACTCTGGACTGTGGGGGTACTGAAAGTCACAGAATTACTGCCACTTTATTACAGTGCCCCCACTTGAACTCATTAGGGCTGAGATGTAGTACCAAATATGTCAAGAATGCTAGCTGCAGAGCAATAATGTAATAAAGTAGAACATACTGATTAGGGTTAAGGGTTGCCACAGATGAAAAAATAGGTGGCTTGATGGAAGTCAGTAGGGTATTCAAAATATCTAATAGTCAATTATTTTTTGCTGCATAAAGATGTGAAGGACAGTGGAAAAAACAAAAACAAACAAACAGTTGTGTGTTGTCAGAATGTATAATAACATGAACAGCTGCCTAATAGGTACATGCTGATTTATTTCTGACATTAGGAAACTCTTTTCCAGCCTATTTTACTGCTGTCATTTGGTATGCAGAATTTAGAAAAGAAATGAACATGATGCATAGATGATCCATGGCACCCAGCAACTAGCATGACTGTAGAATTGATTTTCAAGGTTGACAAATGTGTCATGGGTGATTAACAAATCACAATACGCCACATTGCTAAAACACTTGGCAGTTTAGAAATAATTTTAACTAAAGACTTGCAGAATGGGTAGCAGAGCATACTCTGGAATGCAGAAGGTGCGCTGCTTATAAATGATTTGAAACTTGGAAATACAATTACACAGTTTTACTATGAACAATTGATCCTGCAAGTTTGAGAAGCTAATCAAACTGAGATGCAGAGCTCTGTTTTAGCAAGACAGTGCTGGATGCTATGAAGAAAACATAGTTTGAAAATTTTAAGTATCAACCAACTGGAGGCCAGCAACTTGTATTTGTATAATCAGGACACAGATGTCCAACAGGAAAAAAAACATTTTTGATAACAGTGGTAATGTTTGTTTTCAACATACAGCTGGAGTACCAATATGAATGATTGTTTTTAATAGGCATCTGTTCCTTGGTGCATCAGTAGGAAGGTGTTAAAATATAAGTTAGCTATTTACTTTTTATGTGTATATGAAGTACTCCATAAATATAACCACTAACCTTTCTGTGCATTTTCCTGTATCTTTAGGGCCACAGTACTGCTCCTGGATATATGCCAACTGAACAATCTGAGCAAAATCTAGACCTATCCAAATTCAATGACAACTTTACCTTCATAGCAACTGCTAATTTGAGAAGATATAGTTTTATTTATTGACTGCATGTCTTCTTTAATCCTCAACAGATTACCCATAGGTAATAGATGATGAAAGTGCCAGCCTCTGCATACAATCTTCTGTTGTCTTCCTTATCTTGTGGTTTTAGGTTAGGGTTGAGAGCAGGGGTTGACTATTTCAAATGTGACTTTTCCAGATCAGGAGGATGTAGTGCTGAAAGACACAAGAATAGATCTGACTCATTTGTTCACAATATAAGCTTTCCATTCTTATGTAATAAGGTAATTTGATCCATGTTGCTTAATCCAGACTGACACTGTAAAATTCTATGATTTTATTTAATAATATGCTATATATAGTAGGTACTTGAGTACTGGTGGCCAAGATCGTCAAGGACAAACAGTGACAAGCCTTGTTTTAACTATTTATAATGCGAAAAGTGTCATCCAAAATGTAATTGTAAACCTTTTAATCTCACAGCTTAATAAGTTATCCCTCCTACAATCAGCACTGCTACTCTGGTTTTATAAAAGTAGCCCTGTTTTCATATGCATTCACAAAAACAATAAAAGTTATTAACATTTCGAAAAGGTTTCTGGGATTCTTGCTTAATGTAGTTGTGCAAGAATTTAGGAAATTCACTAACAGATTTCAGTGCATGAGTTGTGTTAAAGTATTTCTAAAAGAAAAGTGTATCTTGTTTTGGATAGAGTAGTGAAGGGTTAAATCTTCTGCCAGGTTCTGTGCCCCGGTGGGGAGATTTCCCTTTACTTCCTGTCCCAGAGACATAGCAGAATGTGAGAATAAAACGCTTCAAAGTGAAGAAAAATCCATTTTGGAACGGTCACCACACAGTCTAGAAACAATAAAAAAGTTTTGGCTTCAGGAATACTTTCAGAAAAAATATAACAAATAGTTGTTTTCTAAGAACAATGACACTGCCTACTAAGCATGTGTATACTAGGTGATCCGGACAGACTAATTATGACTATTTGTCATTGTCGTGATTAATGTGTGTGACATCTGTTATGACAGCTGTTCTACTATTTTCAAACAATATTGTATTCGTCTGCAGAAAAATGAAGTATATTCTCCAAGGAGATGCACTAAAAGCTATTTCACTAGAATGCTCAAAGCAAAGGATGCCAATAAAATAATATTATATTAGCAGTATGACTAATTCAAAAATGAAGTTGTTATTTTTATTTAACAATTACCCTGCCAAGAAGATATCCTTATTCTCACTTTCAGCAAGAACATTGTCACCTAGAATACTATGCTAATGTAACTGGCAATGATCTACTGTTGGAAGGGACAACTCCATAATTTGAATGTGTCTTGTCAAGCAGAGATTTGGATGTTGTTTAATTTAGCCCCGACTGCTGTTGCTTTTCTTGTCAACATGGATTGTAGACTAAAAATTCAGTGAAATACAAAAAAGAAAGACTATCTTCTCTTAGAAGCAATCTGCACTAGGAGAAAGAGAAATAAAAAAAAAAACCAAACCAAACCAAATAAAATCTCTTAAGGATGATTACCTGCCGAAAACAAATATGAAAAGTGTAAATCACAAAACATTACATTTGTTTTGGAAACTATATTATTTTACTTCGCCAACAAATCAATTTAAATAGGAAAAAATATGCTTAAAGGCAGATGGTGGCAAATAATAACAACTTTCATTTTTGGCTGTCAAAGAAAGCATATGTTCCTTCTGTGACTTTTTTTTTCCTTCAGGCATCCAATTTCTGCACAATAGTAAGTATCCCAGGAGAAATGACAAAGCCAGTTTTTAATATCATCAGACAAGATGCATAATCGTGTTGCTATTTTTATTCATGGATACAGTTTTGTTCAATTTTGCATTCAGCTAAATTTTTTCATGAAGTTATTTGTGAATGGGAAAAAAAAGCAGTCTTATGTGCCTGCAGTCAAGTAAAATTTCCACTAAAATTAAACACTGACCACTGGATTTTGTGAATACCTGCATATAATTGCACCTGCATGTAATTTGTATAAAGTATATCACTATATCAGTATATATGTAGGAATAAGCTAAAATTGAGGAACCTTCCCATTTTCAGGCTGCAAACATATGTATCTGTTAGGGTGACACCCCCTGGCAGGTGACACGGGCTTCCCTGAGGGGCGGATCTAACTACCAGCTGGTGCTCACCAGAGCTCCAGATGGTGCAGATGGGCTTGGCTGCTTGCTGGTAACAGATCTCAATCCCCAGGGTTGCCCCGCCAAGGGATGGACGAGAACAGGAGGGCTCCAATGAGGAGAAAGTAGTCTATTCCAGGCAGAGTTCAAGGCAGGCAGCTAGCAGAGGGTGGTCAGACAGTCCCAGGTCAATAACGAGTAATCAGAGGATAAACCCAGGGGACAGGAGGAAAGCCAGGTCCAGGCAGAAGATCAGGGTGGGCAGCAAGCGAAGAAGGGTCAGGCGGTCCGGGTCAGCAACGAGAAAACAACAGAAGTATAAGCTCTTTAAACAAACAGGAATCTGACAGAAAGACACAGCACCAGCTCCTTGCAGAGCTAGTGCTTAAATACCCTTCTGAGTCAGAGACGACATGCCCAGCCTCAGGGTACACTGGAAGTCCTGGTTTGGAATCTTTTACTATTACTAGCCATACTGGCCTGGACTCTGTGAGATCCATTAGTAGCGGATCTTCTGGAAATCCTGGCTGGGATTCTCAGAGGAGAACAGTAAACCCTGACAGGTACTCTGAGCTTACCATAACAGTATTAGGGCAAGAAAGATTTTAGTGCGTGTGCTCTAACATATTAAAAAGTCTTTCTAATGCATTCAAGCGTACTTACTGGGGTTAATTTACTAAAGGAATAGAGACTGTTCACCTAGCTTAGCAGGTAAGATGAAGATGTGTTCACTTTGATTACCAATTGTGTATAAGGGAAATAAAAAAAATTTTTAAAGAATAATTTTGCTTGTACGCGGCTGGATGATTGAAATAAACACAGCATCACTTTACAAAGCTAAGTGAACACTTTAGTAAATCAACCCCACTGAAACCTACCAAAACAGGATCACTGAATCTGTTATATAACGGTGCCCCTGCTTTGAGATGAGATGAGTACCTTGCCTAGCCATTTGTCATTTTTTTATTTCCTTCAGTGCTTTTGAAAAAGTTTATTTGGGCATAAGAGACATCAGGATTGATTTACTAAAGGCAAATATGCTGTTAACTTTGCAAGGGAATTTACACTTTGCAGGGAAAGTTTCACTTTAGTTGAGTGATTGAGGTGAAGATCTGTTTATTTCCATCACCCAATCATGTGCAAGCAAAAGTACTTTTTTATTTTATTTTCCTTTGACATGAGTGGGTATTCTTTGCAAAGGGAAATTTCACCTTCACCAAACTAAGGGCAACTTCCCCTGTAAAGTACAAATTCCTCTGCAAAGCAAACAGCCTATTTCCCTTTAGTGAATCAACCTCATTGGACTGATTTTTTTTTAGTTGTATAAGTCCCTATATCTTAAAGGTAATGCACAGTTTTTATGTTTTCTTTAGTTATGATGGGAAAAACTAGAAATGAAATGTTAAAAAATTCTCTTGCTTTTCTAGTTAGGTAATTGTGAAATGATTCATATGAAATTTTCTATTCACATATCTGGAAAGCATTTTCCAAGGCTATCCTTTAGACATGTGCACAGCATAAAGATTAGTTTTGGACAAAACGAATGAAAAGGGAAAAAAAACTTTCTTTCGTTTTGTTTGATGAAACAAATAGTTATGCTCTTTCGGATTTGGAGGCAACGAACCTCCGAATCCGAAAGCACACATTTAAAAAACAGAATGTGCAGCGTCCATATAGACCACAATTGCAGTGTTCTGTGCATGCATGCTGCCATCTTGGAGGTGGAGCGCATGGCGTCACATGATGCCAGCGCTGGGTGATGTTATATGCATGTATAGGCACCGCCATCTTGGACACAGCAAGATGACGGTGCCCATACAAAATTAGTTACTATATGCCCGATTATATTTTTTGTATATTCTGGCATATAACAATTCGTTATTTTGGATTCAGATGAACCGCCAAATCCACAGAATTTTGTGATTCAGCAAGTTCGTCCGAATTGGAATGCACATGTCTAATTAGTATCATAATGCCCAGACAATCAAAACACAAATACTCACAACTTCCAGGCTTTGAATTCCCAAACAAAATGCATTCAAACTTTTAAATACTATCATTCATCGGGGCAGATGTAGAAGCCAGACAAGAAACTCACTTCACAGCTAAATTCACACTTACATATCTTCCCAAACAATACCCCAAATTTTATTACACTAATGCTGTAAAGAAGAAAAATTAGATGCCTTATTTCTGTCCTGACAATTATCAGTTACAGAGAAAAAGGACACTGAAAGGCAATACCTGCTGGTAAAGGGAGCATTTAAAAAGAGTCCAGTAACCTTTATCATATATTAGACCCCTAATACTGGACAAATACTATTCGTTAGTAGTGATGGGCCGAACACCTCCGTGTTTGGTTCAAATTCAAACTTTTGAACATAGGAAAAGTTTGAATTTGAACTTGAACTCAATGCAAGTTCATGGGGTTAGAACTTTGAAAATCAAATGTCACCATTTTGAAGCCTTATATACAATTTATTGGCCAGGAATCAATGAAAAAAAACTTGTAAAAAATACAGTTTTTAAAGGAGCAGTGATTTTAACATCACTTAAAGGGTAACAATAAAAATTAAAAATCCCATTTAAAAATCATGCCTGGGGGGTGCCTATAAAGTGGCACATCTGTACAACGTATAGAACCTGACTTTTTTTTTTCTAAAGCGTGTGGCTCCACTTCCCACACAATACCAGACCCTTTAGGTCTAGTAGAAATGTTAGGAAGGGCCCCATTAAAAAAGTGTGGGGTTTCCCCCAAATTTTAGGAGGGACCCCATGTAAAAAAATAAAAAAAATAAAAAGTGTGTGGGGTTCCCCTTTAAAGTTATACCAGGCCCTTAAGATCTGGTAGGAATTTTAAGGAGGAACCTCACCCCTAAAAATGGGGGGGGAATGTGGGATCCCCTAAAATTCTGTGCCAGACCCTTGATCCGAGCACAGGCTTGGCACGGCAGGAAAGGGAGGGACGAGTGGGCCCCCCCCACCCCTGCGATACCAGGCCACATGCCCTTGGCACTGAAAGGGTGCTTTTCCAGGGTCACCCCTGGAAAAGCACCTTCTCCCTGTGCCGATGGGGGACAAGGGCCTCTTACCCACAAGCCCTGGGGCGTTGGCTGTGGGGGTGCGGGCAGGAGGCTTATTCACATCAGGGTACCCCTTTAATAAAGGGGCACCCAGATGTGCCCCGCTTGTGAATGAGTAAGGGGTACTTGTACCCCTAACCATTCACCAATAGATTGAATAAAAGTTTTACAAAAGAGGCCAGACTTTTGAAAAAATCCTTTATTTGAAAAAACCCAAAAGACATGTTTTTGACAAGTCTTTTATTAAACCCCCCTCCCCCAAAAAATGGATCCACCAACGTAATCCAGCGTCAATCACGACGTCCAGCGTTGTCCAAGGCGACTCAACAAAATAAAAAATAATTTTTTTTTTTTTAAAACCCGACGACCGCCGTCCCGTCCGCTGTGACGAACACCCGCTGCATAATGGCATTTTGACAGATGCCGGTATCAAGGAGGGGTCGCGGAGATGTGATTGGAGAAGAAGGGGCTGCGGAGATGTGATTAGAGAAGGGGAGGCTGCGGAGATATGATTGGAGAAGGGGGGCTGCAGAGATGTGATTGGAGAAGGGGGGACTGAGGACATGTGATTGGAGAAGGGGGTCTTTAGATATGTGATTGGAGAAGGAGAGGCGGCTGCAGAGATGGGAAGGGACCATGATTTGAGAGGGCTGGGGAAAGGTGATGGGAGGTGCAGGAAATAGGTGATGGAAGGGGTGCTGGAGTTGGGGGAGAGGTGCAGGGGGGACCGTGGTGATGGGAGAGTCCAGGGGGCATATGAAGATAGTGGAAAGAACAGGGGGCATGAGAGAGATGGGGGAGAAAACAGGCATATCTCCTAAACCTACAGGGGTAGGTTATCATTAAAATAATTATTATTTGTAGCCTAATGTTGTATAAAGTACTGTTGCAGCAATGCAGAATGGCACCCTCTATAGAGGACTACAAATCTCAGCAGTACTTTATACAGAAAATGCCATTGTTATATAAATTATTGCTGGGATGTGTAGTTCTCTATAGCCTGTGCCATTCTGCATTGCTGTAAATATTAGGGATGCACCGATATATCGACCCCCCAAAAATATCGGCCGAAAATTGCACTTTTGGCTAAATGCCGAAAGTGCAATTTTTCTGCCGATACATAGGCGCATCCGTGCTTTCTTTCCTCCCCGCTGGGCGCTGCTCTGTGTCCCAGCGGGGTGGAGAGAAAGTGTGACAGCCGGCCGAGTTTTGCGGGAGGAGAGCGCTGTGTTTGTGGGTTTTTTTGGGGGGGGGACCAAAAAAAATCTTGCACCAGGGCCCTTTGTTCCTTAGGTCCGCCACTGACTTTCAGCTACCTGGTTGGACCATCACCCATTGTTAAAGCCTCACTGATATATGTGAAAAGCCTTCATAATATCATTGGCACTTAAATGAATATGTTTTCTATATTCATTTAATGCCAATATGTTCACATATGGAAAAAAAAACAAATAGATTGATTAGATTGTTTTTGTACAAAACAATTGTCCTATGACAAATATTTCAAACTTCCCTAAGGGCAGCCCTAGTGCCGATTTCTATACTCTAGATATGTACCCCCTCAGAAATCCATTTCAAAACCATCATCTAAAACAGGCAAGACATTTTATAACCAGATAGTCATGAGATCCAAGTCTATGTAATTTCCTTTCCATCTTCAAGGAAATTATGGTAAAACAGAGGGGAACAGGGAATAAAAAGGGACCCAGGAACAACAGAACTTGACCAACATGCACAACAGCAACTGCACAATATCTAATCCCATATAGGTGTAAGGGGTCTGTAACAACAATCTGGCATAACAGGAAGTAGAGCTACTGGTGGTTAGAATTTTACCTGTTGACAAGATCTTATTTAATGCATCACCACCATAACACACAGGGTATCAATATCTATAAGGATTCCAGGGTGGAAAACCAACGTTAAAGAGAGAATAGGTGTAATAACCAAACACAATCAAGTGGCCATAAGCATGTCCCACGGAGTAACACACAGGACCGGATTCCCCAAATGGCAACTGTGGCCCGGCATGCGTGGGGAGGAGGGGTCCATCCTCCTCCCCACGCACCTACCTCTCTCCATGCTGACTCTGTCCTCCCGACTCTGTCCTCTCCTCACTGGCCGCTTCAGGATGGAGAGTAGGGAGCAGAGCGTCAGGGTTAAAAGTAATCCTGCCGCTCCATGTAAACAGTGAGAGGGGAGAGCAGTCTTCCCCTAGTCTTCCCCTATCAGCTGTCACAGAAGTTCCAGCACAGTGCTGTGCTAGAACTCCTGTATTGGAGGTGACAGGGTCAATAAACAGAACCTGTCACCTCCAAATGTTATCACACAGGGGCTTGTTATCTCCTGTGTGATAGCAATAAGGTTGAGTAAAAATTAAAATTGATAAAAAAAATAATTACATAAATAAAAAATAAAAAAATAAGTAAAAAATAATAAGTAATAAGAATAAAATGAAAAATTAAAGTAAAAAACTATGAGAAAAAAATCATAAAAAATAAAGTGCCCTGAGTACACCCAGCATATATGGAAAGCAAATCATGGAACCAACAGTGATCGAAATCAAAGTAACAAATACCAAACAATAAAAGATTTAACATGCAGTAGTTGTCAGTATACAACATCGAGATGAGGAGAGGACAGTTCCCTGCTAATGTACCATGTTATCCAAGGTGGTTAGGAGTAGAGTTCAGAAAGTAACGACTATTATTGTGCCATGGCAAAGATGGGTTGCCTTCTGCCGCAGTACAGGATGCACATGATATGCTGGTGCCATGTCCTCTGTTGACGGCAAGAGATGCACTGTGTTCTCTTGTCATAATGCTAGTACATCTTGGTCATGAGACTCCATAGTGTAGTGGAGCATATCCATCCTGTATTAAAAAAATAAATGTAAAAACACCCCCTAAATAATCTTAGAAGTCCCCTGCCCCGTATGCTCGTACATACTAATGCAAACATGCATCAGGTGCACCTGCATACAAAAACAACTATTAGGCCACACATGTTAGGTATCTCCCTGCATGTCAGAGTGAGAGCTATATTTCTAGGTCCAGTATTTATGGGTAACTCTAAAATGATGGCCTGTAAAAGCTTTTAAAGTGTTGCCTATTGACAATTTTGGGTACCATTACTTTTCACCATTTCACACGCACACACAATTTTGAAGCTTGACATGTTTGGTATCTATATATTGGGCACTGCCTCCTGTTTTATATTTAACAAAAAAATGTGTAATATATTTTCTTTATGTGTACTCACACTAACTTAAGTGTATTTTCTACTGAAAATGTGGGTTTGATAAACAATTGCGCTATAATATCATGTGGTATGAAGGCATATCTTACCCCAAAGCAGTCGAGTGCTTACCACATGGAGTTTTACCACCGAAAGAGATGTGTATTTCCCTGCAAGCGTGCGACTTTCATGCAGTCTTCTCAGCATATGGACCCTAATGTTGATTGTTAATAGTGTCGGCAGAGCGGAATAGAGTCTACATAGCTACAACTGTCAGATGAGATGAGTAGACATTTAATATAGCATGTTTACATGTAGCTTACAAAGTTGTGCTGGAGTTTTTTCCAAGTATGCACTATCGGCTAAGGGTTATTCAGTACTTTCTATTGATACTGTCACTTTGTCAGCTGGTTTGAGGTTTTGCCAATGATATTAGCATGCTGATGTTTTTTTTTTTAACTGTTTATGTATTGTTGTCTCTACTGACTTCAGTCTAATTGTCTACCAAAAGCCAATTTAGAGGTCTGGTATATGAAGGGTTATACTTTTTCAGTACTACTATTTAGAGATGAGAGCTGGCGGTATCCGAGTTACAAATTATTTTGGGTCATAAGCCTGTGCATTACGTAGAACTTCCCTTTATTATGCAACATTGATTGTTATTGCACTTGTGATGACATTCCATGAATTCTATTCATGGATTACTAATAACATCACAATTATGGCATGTTAGTTTGCTCTATTTTAGTCAACGGTGGCTAACCACATTATTTTCACAAGTACAAATTTTTGACATAATTAAAACATTTAGGCCATTTTTATTAGATGACAAAAGGTGAGTCACTTGCAATATGGATACAATACAGTATATTATAATTGTATTTATTGAAACAAGAAGGTCAGCATGTCAGTCTGGAAAACTAGCATGTTCAGACACATGGCAGCCCCCAAATTTCTCTCATGGCAAATTTAGCTTAAAGATAGTAAATAGATAATGTTCAGCAGAGGAAGGCCATGATACCACACCCCATAGCTATAAAGTACAAGCACAACAAAACAGGCATATAGCCTGGTGGGAACTTTTAAGGCATGCAAACAAGGCCTTCAATTAAAACAAAGTAAACTTTATAATTAACAATTAAAACATAGTAGCTAAAAACATCACAAAGTCAGCCATGAAGTACATATGGAATATATAAGCTCCAATATTTGAATACTGATTCCACAATAATTTTAATGCAGTTTGAGTCCCACAATGTCGGGATGAGATAGCACCTAAGTGGTAATTGGAACATTGATGTTTTCTCAACGTGTTTCGCCATACATGGCTTCTTCAAGAGGATGTTATGACAAGTTGTAATATTAGAGTAAGTCAGAGCAATTCATGAATTCCATGTTAAGCACAACGCATACAGAATCCAGGCATTTAATATTTACAATAGCTTACTGTGAACCAGTAGAAACAAGGACATGGACTGGAACTATGGAGGCACGTCTGGACACCAGCTCCCCCCAACTATTACCCCTCTGGTGGATATCTGCTGCAGGTATTGGATTTGGAAACAAGTTAAAGATAGTTTAATTATATACAGATAAACAAACAGGGTTATTCACAAGAGGTTGAAGCGTTTGGAGAAGGCAGAAGTGAACAATCTAGGACAATATCGCTGATTTTGAAAAATTCTTCAATACAGCTCACTTTCTGGTTTAGCTATGTTGTCCTAGATTGTTCACTTCTCCTGTCTTCTCCAAACTCTTCACCCTTTTGTGAATAACCCTGAAAGTTAAAGGTTCCTGCAAAGCACATACAGCATGTACTAGTTGAAGTAATATAAAAGCCAACTAGATACAATCTAATGCTGCAGACATTAGATTTAAAAGCAGGTTAGACACAATCTGGTCATATACAGATGAACCAGGTTATAAGTTACTGCAGACAGCATACAAGCCACACTAGTAAGGATAATTGGGAAGCAAACTGAAGACACATCAGTTATATACAGATGGACCTAGTTTAAAGTAATAGCAGACAGCTGAAAGCACATACCTGACATGTCATAGCCTCCCACCACTCCCTTGGACATGTGCAGGCACAGAGTGGCCCCCCACAGCTGTACATATCCCTTCTCATCAGATGAGCATTCACCCCAGACAAAATGTTAGTGATGCTACATGTGGACAGTGATGTGATGTGGACAGTGCATCACATGGCTGGGGTGGGAAACAATTAGCATAGGAGAAGGGGGAGGAGTGATGCCAATCAAGGTAAGGTAGAGGGTGGAAACGTCTTCTGATCAGCCCTCCCATCTCCTCGATTGTAACCGAGCAACCAAGCACCAATGGATCCACAAAATTTGCAGCTGATTGCATGCGACCACAGATGGTTAACAGAGGGATACATGGTGTCCGGTGCTGTCCAACATTCTTAAAGAGTGTAGGTATGGATGTGGATAAGTTATCAGTGACCAACCGATCCATAAATTTGACTAAAGCCCAACAACAAGCTCTCAGGCATCTACAACAATATAAGGACATTGTAATCAAATCCTATGAAAAAGGGGGCAATGTGGTTGTGATGGACAGAGACCAGTATAGCAACATCTGTATTTTAAAGAATAAAAAGTGGTATATACCTATTTCTAAGGAACAGGTTGATGTGTTTGAATGCCAATATCTTACAATCATATATGCAGCGTATGCTCAGTTGTTAATCTCGAGATACGTGGGATTTCCTAAGATGTTAAGTTATTACAACATTTTATTCACTTCCCAAAACACATAAGAACATGTCCAACTCGCTTGGGTGACCTATTGTCTCAGGTATTGGTTGTTGTACTGAACCAGCCAGTCTATAAGTAGATGACTTTTTAAGACCCCATGTAGTGGCTTTGGCTTCCTATGTAAAAACCCTACAGACCTCCATAAAACTCTGGCCAGCCTCTCTATGCCCGCAAAGGCATGGCTGGTCACCATTGATGTAGAGGCACTGTATAGTTCAATTCCGCATGACAGTGGCATTCAGGTAATTAAATCATTTTTGTTACAACGTGCACAGACATTATGGGCTTATGCCAACTTTGTTTTGGATTTACTGGCACACATTTCAAGGTGCAACGTTGTGCACCTCTTAGGCCAACCTGTACCTGGGAAGATGGGAGCCGGAAGTGATGACTAAGGAGAATTTCTCCAGCTACTGGACATATGTTCTATCCTGGTTTAGGTACATGATGATATCTTGATTATCTGGACTGGTTCCTGGGCAATGCTACAGTAGTTCATGGATCGGTTGTCTAACGTTAGTTATAGTCTACATTTTACCATGCAATTGGATCAATAATGTATAACACTAATGGACATTAAAATAAAGATATCAGAAGATAATATGATTTACGACCACTCTCTATTGTAAGCCTACGGGGGGAGGGGTGAATATGATCCTGCCACTAGTGCACATCCCAAAACTCTTGCAAATAGTATTACTCTTAGTCAGTACCTACGTTTGAAGTAAAACCGTGCTTTCCATTCGGATTTTGAGAGGGAAGCACAAGCCCTTCAGTCACACCTTCTCCTACGGGATTATGGCAAATTGTGCCTAAAAAAAGCATTTTAGAAAGCTAGAACCCAATTGAAAGCTTCCTCTACAAGGCCCCTAGCTGCCAAATATTGAAGCTGATATATGCCAAATGTATTGCATGGCTGACAACCACAGATCAAATATTAGCTAATTTAGCAGATTCATCTATTGCTTGCTTTAGTTATTGTAACTTCAACAAGCACTTATATAAAATGTCAGTGTGTTTGTGGTTTTTAAATAGCTTGTAGTGTTCTAAGTTGTTTAGATCCTTCATTACCGCAGTTTGAATAAATAACAGCAACATGTCTGCATTTAACAGATATTTACATGAGTTAGCTAATGGTAAGTTCTTCACGAAAGAGCTGAATTAGCTACAGTATTATACATCTATTAACATTAATAACACTGACAAAGTAGGAGCCATGGTAGCTAAGGTTTATGAATATTGCATTCTGGGAACCATAACACATTTCTGTTATAAAGAATTGGGATGCAGTCCAAGATTCATTGGAATTTAAAGGACACAGCTTTTAAGTGTACTAATTCAGAAAGGTGTGACTTTCAGCAAATCTCAATGATATCCGTTATAATGCATTCTGCAAATTATAATTGGCCAGTATTTTGTAACACTAGAAAACCCTAATCAGAGGAAGTAGTACTCAAATAATAAAAAAAAGGATTGCAATGTAAAATAATTGCTTGAAAGACTAAATATCAGTTAGTATTTTAATGACAACACAAGGACAGAAAATGCTGTCAGAATTTCCCTTCCAAAATAATGTCAAACTTCATATAGGGAGCTCTAAATAATAATTGTCCCTTCCCAGATTTCACTTTTTGAAATATTTGATTGAATCTCTGTCATTTCACAAGTACACATATGGAACCTGATGAGAAAACAATTATATGATCTTTTTATGTAATTCCGTTTGTAAAGAAAATCAACAAATGTATAAGGTGTGAAACAGAAATAAAACATGAACCCTTATGATTTTTCCATAAATGGTTTCTAATGTGTGGCCTGATCTTGATTGATAAAATGTATGTGGAGCTGTGGAATAATGATATCTTGCAGAGAGAGAAATTGGACTGGGTATTCCAAGCACTGATATTAGGTTGGAAAATATGTTTAAGGGTGCCCTGCCTTATAAAAAGGCAAACAAAGACTATTGTCTAAAATTGTGTGCTCAAGAGTGAGCACACACTGAGGGGCTGATTCATCATCAGCATCTAATGGTTCTGTCGTAAGGGGGCTATTGACTAAGCAGCCGAAGGCAGCCAAATTAATAACCGAGCCGAAGTAAAGTGAGCCGAAGCCTATTTGGCTATTCACAGCAGCCATGTATGGCTATTTTTAACTGAACATCAGCTACATTTTGCTTACTTCATTTCTCTGCAGTTCGCCCAAACAGCCTCAGTACGTACGATCGAACCGAAGGAAAGAGCCCGTTCGCCTCAGCCATTGCAACATCTGGATCGGCTGAAGCGAATGTTCATTCCCTGCTGTTCAACAGCAGAGAGTGATTTGCCAAACACTTGGCTCAGCATTTGGTTGGGTCATTCTGCTTGCTACCTCAGAGGTAGTGAAGCAGAATGAAAACTGTCAATGCAAACAACAAGAAAGAAACAGCGTGGGGTCCCCTCCCCAATAATTACTAGACTGGTAGGAATGTTAGAGGAGACCCCGATGTAAAAAAACCCAGCGTGGGGTCCACTTCCTAATTCATACCAGAATGGTAGGATTGATAGGGGAGACCCCTATGCAAAAAAAGCATTGGGTTCCCCTACAAAGTCCTACCAGACCCTATAGGTCTGGTAGGAATTTTAAGGGGTACCCCAAAACACAAAACCTAAAGAAAAAAACATGGTTTCCCCCCTAAAATTCCATACCAGATCCGTAATCCGAGCAGTGGCCTGGCAGAGCAGGAAGGGGGGGGGCGAGCACAAGGCCCCCCTCCTGCACTATACCAGGCCACATGCCCTCGACATTGGGAGGGTGGGAAGCATCTTGTCTCCATGTCGATGAGGACAAGGGCTTCTTCCCCACAACCCTGGCCCAGGTGACTTCATGGGACTCGCTCTGCCCATTGTTTTACATGCCATTTGAGGACAGAGAGCTGAAATGAAATGAAAAGAAAAACGCGGAGCAAGTCATGATGTCATGACTCGCTCCGCCCATTTGTTTACATTCTGACAGACCTGTAATTTTGTGGCTGGAGTTTGGCGGTAGCGAATGGGTCACCGCACGGCGGGTCTTTTTATATTTCCTGGAGTTGGCAGGCATCGTTCATCCTGATTAATGAGAATCTCCGTGATTGACCTGATTGACCATTGGATTGCATCGATGGACACTTTGTTTTACCTATTAAAGGAATTCTGACTGTGTTTTTTGTTCAAATAATGGATTTTGCCAAGGTGTTGTGTTTTACTTTACCCTTTTGTGTACTATTTGGTGAATGAGTATGGTAACAACTAGCCCTTACTCATTCACAAGGGGGGGTACGAGGAGGCACCCAGATGAGCCCCTCCTTCCCACAGATCCCCACTACCACTGAGCCAGGGTTGTGGGGAAGAGGCCCTTGTCCTCATCAACATGGGTACAAGGTGCTTTTCCAGGGGGTCCTCCTGGAAAAGCACCCTCCCAATGTCTAGAGCATGTGGATTGGTATGATGCAGAAGTGGAGGACCCTAAAGGGTCTGGTATGAAATGCAGAGGGGACTACATGCTTTTTAAAAAATTCTATTTTTTAACCACTTTCAGGGATTTGGTCCGCTTCGGCTGATTGTTCAGCTTTGCCGAGCCAAAGCATGTTCGTTCAGCTCGGCTGCATTCAGGTGTTTACTCCGGGAATAGCACGTACACTGAAGGGTTTCTGCAGCCAAAGCAAGTCGAAGGATTAGCCCAAAATTCAGCTAAATCCTTTGGCTCTTTAGTAAATGACCCCCCTTAGACAGCGTGTTGAAAAGTAGATCACTACTTCCTGTGTCTGCTATAAAGAACAAATATAAAAATTACCCAAATCATAACATTTTCCTTTCAAGGAAAGGGTTTTCTAAGTAATTTTACATCATCATCATCCTCTTTATTAGCATATTTTAAATATTCTGCTGATTAGGCAAGGTCAGATTTTTTATTACAACATTTGTTTACTATTTTATTGAAATATAATGGTGTCAAGAGAAGGTGAAACCAACGTGCTTTTTAAGGGTGCAGTGTTGTCGGTAAAGGGTGGAGCTCTACTGTATACTGCTATTTCAGATGTGCAAAGTAGTGTTTCTGCAAAATGTTTCCACTGTGGAGCAGCTCAGCTATCTACAGGTTCTATGTGAATAGTTTATCAGCTACCATGAAAAATGAAAAATACAATAAATCCATGTGATGGTAAAAAGTATTTTTTGGTTTACTGCGGATTAACTTTTAGCACTAAAGGTTTTATGTCCATGCTATTAAATTACCCTGCGGTGAATTTTAAATAAAGGTAGGGTGCTCAGAATAGTTTTGTTAAAATTATTTTTTACCGTTGTTCACTTCTTGCTTTCGTTCTATTTTTTTTTGTCAAAAGCTTTTAAATTATATATTAACGGAAAAAGTAAACAGAATAAAATGGCTTATTAAATATTAATGGAAGATGTAGTGCAATTGTCCTGTGCTGCACTTAAAACAGCCTGAATGATTGAGCTGTGAATTGCTTTCCCAAGGGTATTGAAATATTCATCACTGCTATTTAATAAATGTTCACAGCCACTCATGTTTACACTACACTGCTTGCCAGAGAGTGCTTACTACAGAAAACACTTTAATGGAAGGTGATTTTTTTCTCCACAGTGAGTCACCTCAAATTATACAGACACTGAGGATGTGGAGACAGGCAAATCCCTGAACTGACAAATATGAGTCATGCATAACTTAACAACATCCATTCGTAGAATAGTGCTGTGTGGTAAAATTACTTTCTACCTTTAAAAAAAGGTATTTACAGACTTGAAAAATTAATCAGCTTTTCATTTTCTGAATGATAAACAATCCTTTGCTGTTCTGAATTGATTTTCAGGTAGAAGTGCATGCTGGGATAGGCAATTTGGCTCCTGATGTTTTTGAAAAATTGTATTCAAGGATTTAGTAAACTGTGGAAATAATGTGTATACAGGTAATAACAATATGTCCAGATATTCATAGCATGTAGAGGAACAGATATCAATAGTAATATCTTTTAAGCTGAGAACCAACTTATATTATATATATTATTATACATGTGTAACATAAATAGTAATATCTTTTAAGCTGAGAACCAACTTATATTATGTATATATATATATATTATACATGAAAAAAATGTACACTATATTACACTAAATAGGTGCTCAACCCTGGTTGATCAGTATGGCAGAAAATGGGACTGTATCAGTGGCCCTTTGTTGATGGGACCATGTAGGAAATCCTTAATTTACATTGGTTATGATGCTTTGAATATGTTATTTTTGTCATGTGGTGAAATAATCATGGATGCTGATCATTATCCTACACCCATTATAAACTGTAGGAGCTTCATATAACTTACAGTCGCAGAAATGTTTAATCAGTAGATACCTCAAACAGAGCATCAATGTACATTAGAGCTTCCTCAGTGCTTAGCAAGAACAGTCACAGCTTGGCACCCATAGAGCCTTTAGCTCAGACAAAGAGCACCACCTTTATCCCCAGAGTTCTAGCTGTGGGTTTAACCCTATTGCCCATCAATAAGCAGGTTATGGAGGACATTATAATTGGTTACTGTATTGTGAAAATGTACATATATGTGTACTTTTCCAAAATTACCAGTGGGCAATGGAAGTAAAGTTTCTTTTTGCAAAAAGAAGCCCCTCTTATACACACACTGAAGGACATTATCATTAACCACTGGTCCCTTGCGGCCAAGTGTATCAGCTATTTATTTGAAATTCAATTGGCTAATATTTTTGTTATATTTTTAAGGCCACTTAGTTTTCCTATTTAAGTGTTTCATTACATTTATTGAGAAATATCTTTCACAAGCAGATGAGGTTTATTGCAAATAATCTTATTTGCAATAGGCGTATAGCAAAGCCACACTCAAATATTAACATGATTGGCTTATCCTAACTCTTAGCAGAGATTACATCACTAAATGATTAAGGTTCTCATTGGTTTTAGTGATTTACTTCATCATGTGTTAGCATCACTGATTATTATTAGTATCATATGATTGTTTCAACGTGCCACTTATACAGTGCAATCTCAATGGCCAGTTTAAAGATGCACAGTTTAATACATCACATGGGCTATTAAGAACAATTTTGTATTATTTCCCACTAGAACTGGATTTTTGCATACGTAATATGGCTACCGGATGGCACAATCACGAACACAACATGTTGCTCACTGTAAGTAATACATTATTGTGTATAATAAAAAGTTCCAAACTGCTGTCTTCCAGTACAATCCATCTGGGTCCTCATTGTTGCTGTCATTGCACATTTTAATGCAATATTGTTAGTGGATTAGCGTACTGTGTAATATCATTTCACCCACTTTTGGTCTGCACACTTAGAAGCAAACTGCTAACAGAGAAGGGTGGACAGTTTGTCTGACTCTTCTAATCATCAGTCCTAAGTGTTCTGGTACACAGTGGGCATCCAATGTTTGGCTATTGCATTTTGAAATATCCAATAGCAGGCTGGCTATTGCTTCCAGCAATGAAGTAAAAAAAAAAAAAAGTTAAAAAAATAAAATAAAATAAAATTAGAAAAAGTTAAAAAAAATTAATAAGAAGTAAAAAATATGTAAAAAAATACAAAATAAATAAAGTTAAATAAATAAAAAGTAAAAATGTAAAAAAGTTAAATAAATAAAAAATTAAAAAATGAAGTTAAATAAATAAAAAGTAAAAATGTAAAAAAATACAAAAAAAGTTTAAAAAAATAAAAAGTTAAATAAACTAAAATTAAAAATCCCCCATAAAATTTAAGGCCCCAGCCCCTGCGAACACACGCATTTAAAAAACAAAACAAAAATTTGTTTTTTTTAATACTCACCTGATCCCTGGATCCACCGACAAGTGCAGCCTCCCGCCTCCCATGCTGTTAAAAGCTCCATACATCGTGTGCTGGATACTACTTAAACCGGCGCGCTGTGTGCAGGTTATGAGAAGGCTTCCCCGCTATGCTAATAGCGTATCTTCTCAGAAGCTGCACACAGCGTGCCGGTTTAAGTAGTAATCAGCACACGCTGTATGCAGCTTCTGTCGCAACCACAGGGCGCAGATGCCATCCGCATTTAAATTAGCTCTCGGTGCCCAGCGGTTGCGACATGCAATGAAAATCATTAGTGCCCCCCAGGTCTGACTGTGGTATCTTATGTGCCCCCCCCTATATATTGTTCCTAGAGTCGCCACTGTTAGTATTATTATTTAGGATTTTTATTGTGCCAAAAGTCTGCGCAGTGCTTTACAATATAAAGGAAGACAGCACAGTTACAATACAATTCAAGACAAGGTGGTTAGCAGGACCCTGCTCATGAGAGCTTACAATCTTAAGGGAAGGGTAAGGGAAAGTAAAAGTTCAGTTGTTAGGTAGAGGCAGGATAAGCTTCCCTGAAGAGATGAGGTTTCAGGGATCACCTAAAAGGCAGATAGAGTTGGATATAGTCAGACAGGTTGGGTTAGTCTATAGTTTAGTCTATTGCCAGCACTAGTCTAGTAAGGCAATTGGAGTAAAAGGTTAGCAGCAAAATACAAGTGGCTTAGGGGGCGGGAGGCAGAACACAATTGGCCTAGAGGAGCAGAAAGTATAACTCTGTCCCTGTTTCTCAGCTCTATGAATTATAACTTTAATCTATTGAAGGTTGCTCTTTGCAGCAGCTAAAAAGTTTTTATGTTATCTCATTACTTGCACATTAATTTCAGCCTCTTCACTCACCTACTTTGTTTTTCAAATGGGGGAGGGAAGAGAGTTTTAACAAAAAAATATTTGGGTAATGGAGGGTGTAATGTTGCTGAGGTAATGTGAATGTTGGAGTTTGTTACAAGCGTCCCAGTGTTGATGAGGAGGCAGAGGCTCCTTACACAGATAGAAAGGGCTGCAAGGACTGGGACAGTGATAATTAGGGATAGGGTTCACATTTGTGGTAAGGCAGCGTTCAAACTGAACTTTGAATGTTGCTGATTCACGGACCAGGCAGACTAAATGGTCAGATTTGCCCTTGCAAACCTCTACCAGCTGTGGCCCGGAATTAATTTAGTGATGGTATTGCTACCACTAAATGCCAACTTTTCACTATACTGGCCACATGCATAATTGGTTGCTAGGACACAAGCGGGCCACACAATTTCATCAGTTGGTAGGATGCAGGAGGCCCGCTGTTTGCCGGCTTGTTTCAAATTATAAAAAGCCAATGGGCATCCCAGGTGATGTCATTGACTAAATACCTTATTTGGTCAATTACATCAGCCAGGCTCCCCAGCACTGTTGTTTGCATTCCATCAGCACTTGGAATCTGTCAGCTGAGGTGAGAGTCCATCAGGTGAAGATTGTTGTGCACGGGTTGTTGTTTGTGTTGCCAGGTCATCGTTCATTGTGATTGATGATGGATCGACATCATTGAACATTATTTGGGTTTATTTTAAAAAGGGAATTTTTCTAGGGTGTGTGTTTTTTTTACATACATTTTTTTTTGTAAATGAGTAATCAGGGGTACTATGTACCCCATACATAATCATGTGGCTGAGCAGATTAAAGGGGGCCTCCAGTTTCTGATAACTCCCACCCTGCAAACCCTCCCATCCTCTTGAGGACTAGATGTAGCAATAGGGCCCTTGTCCTCATCACAATGGAGACAAGTTGCTTTGCTGGCAAGGGAGGCTTCACCCCCTCCCCGTCAAGGTGCTTTCACTATGTTGATGGCACGTGGCCTTGTATAGTTCAGGAGCGGGCACATAATCACTGCCCCCCTTTTCCTGGGCACCAAGGCTGCATGCTCAGATAATGGTCTGGTATGGTTTTTGGGGGAACACCATACCTTGTTTTTTGCATCGGGTTGCCCATTAAAAATCCATCATCAATTAAGAGGGTCTAGTAGGGATTTTTAGGGGTACCACATGCAGTTTTTTATTGTTTTTTTGGGGGGCACAGGCTTCACCCTTTTTTCATTCTAAATGCCACTTTAGAATGATAGTACATCATTCAAGTGCTCCATATGCCTCACATGCAGGTTTAAAATATTACCCTAAGAATGTTATTTAAAGGAATTCTATGTATATTTAATGTTGTCCTTTATTGAAAGATAGGTATTTTTTGAAAACGTTTTTGCATTGCTACATTTTCCTTTGGGAGTGCCCAGCTACCTATGCCGTTTGTTTGACAATGCTTTGTCTATAAGCATTGAAAGTGGAGAGAATGATTTTGAAGATTTACCTTCTATGGGAAAGATTTGTCTTCTATGGAGTTTGCATTGAGGGTTGCAAACATTTGATGCGTTCAATGAACCCGCCCACAAATTGAACCCACTAGTGGTAATGATGGGAGATTTAAACTACCCTTAAATTTACTGGTGCAATGGCACTGCTGCAACAGTAAAAGGGCAGAAATGTAAAAACTTATTACAAGACAATTTTATGATATAGTTTATAGAAGCCCCAACTAGAAATAATGCTCTGCTGCACCTGCTAACCTGTTAATCCCTCAATGGCATCACAGTACCATCCGATCTTGCTATTGATATTGAAGCATTATACAGCAGTATTCTCTCTGATAGAGGTTTGGAGGTAATTAAATCATTCTTGGATGAGAGTCCGGTAGCATTGCGGCCATATAATGAGCTAATCCTTAAACTGCTTAGACACATTCTTGAGAAGAATACATTCATGTTTGCAACACCCATTTCCTCCAGGTACAGTGTGTAGCGATGGGCAAATTTTGTGCCCCATCCTACCCTAATATGTACCTGGGGGGGTGGGAGCGAAACATGTTTGCCAGTGAAAGGATTACCCCCCACCTAGGCCATGTTATTTCATGGCATAGATTCATAGGTGATGTGTTCATGCTTTGGGAGATACACATGATCAATTGGAACAGTTTATGATTGACACAATGATTTCAATCTACAATTTACATCCAGAAAATTACTTTTCTGGATGTGAAAATCTTTGTAACTGAAGAGTGGCAACTAATTTATACAGAAAACCAACCACAGGCAATACCATATTGCATGCAAGGAGTGCTCATCCAGAACCTTTGAAAAAAGTATACCTTACAGCCAATACATGGATCAAACGTAATTGTACTAATCATGAGAACTTCCTTAAGGCCCTGAGAATAAGATTGCTTCAAAGGGGTTACAGCAAAACAACCTAGAAAAAAGTGTATCAGAAAGCTTTAGCGCACCAAAGAGAAGCACTCCTTTATGGACGGCCCCGGAGTCTATTACACAGTCCCGCCATTAGGTCCTTCTCATCCCTGCTGCCATGTGTGTTCCGAGGTGGGGTTAAGTTGGAAACCGGGATTGAATGGTAGTGCGGAACATGCACACTATGCCGTGATGTCACACGCCTCAATCGAACGGCGCAAACGCATGGCCGTTTTATATTAAAAGCAGACAGATATATGGAATTCAGCTGATATATGGATATATTTAGATCCATATATATGAACACAGTCCAAGGGGGTTGGATTGGCTAGCAGATTTCGCTCCATTTAACAACGGAGGTATTGCTTGGCCGATTAAAGTAGGCTTAAGTCTAGAGGAGTTTGGGGAAAAGAAGTGACCCCTATCATACCACAGGATGTGGGATTGATGTTACCTAGTTGGGGGAAAGTAATCACAGGACTTTAACATAGGATTCAGAAAATAGTCTACAGGTGTTATTATATAGATGGTGACAATATTATTTATCATATTTGTAGACATATACAATACCTTAGAAAGCTCTGTCTTTGGTCTCCATGGAAAGCCCCCACTGGGGTGGTGGATTCTGGCCCGTTGTTCTGGGTGTACCTCACTGTTCATGGTGACTCACAAGGCATCTAGTAAGTTAAATGGAAAGCTACATACAGCTCACATCAATTTATGCTTTAATATGGTATTGATCACATGCTTTTGACATTTTGTAGATATATTCAAGGCTCCTGAAGAAGCCCATTTGCAAAATGCTTTGAGTCTTGCAATGTAATATTGCTGTTCATATGCAAGAAATACCATAAGTACAATTATAAAATTGTTGTTGCTGTGAAATATGAGATCATGTTGGATGCTGTATTGTGTAAATAATATGCTGAATACTATGGGCATGTCTTTCATGCTTTTAAGATCAAAAGTTATAATATGTATCATCAATAAATTATGATTTTCTGAGAACATAAGATTTAGTGAACTGTGTAACTGTTTTTGAGTTTTTGATTCATGTAACTGACTATTGATTGCTGATCCAGAGAATATCAAATTTCCTTAGGGGACGAGGAAGTATTGTATGTGCCCAGTTCCAGCAAATTAAATCAGGGTTTTTGTTTTTTCCTTCCTCTGAATCAAAAGTTTTTTATTGGTTGAACTTCATGGACTTTGTCTTTGTCACTATGTAACCACAGACAGCCGAGCAATTAGTATTTTAAAAAGAAGGCCAGCAATGGCAGACCCAATGGTTCCCATATGAACAATTTAATTTAATGCCCTGCTGTCTGGAACTCCAGAGAGTAAATCTGCTCTGGAATGGCTATGATTCATATTTGAATGCTGCATTGTTTTCAACATGACATAAACTTACAGGATTTATTTACTAAAAGACATGATACGGAAAAGAAAAACATCCTGCAGGCATAATAATGCTGATGCAACTTGTCAAGCTTAATAGAAGTATTCTTGTTAAACTTGACTGCAATATAGCTTGTCCATTTAGTCCTCCCAACACACAAAATGAAAAACTAAGGGAATTATAAACACCTTCATTAACTATTGCACTGTAAGACAGATAAACCTTCACAGAAAGAGACAAGGTGGAAGACACATTAGCTGCACATTAACTTTATTGTGCTCTTGCCTGTAGGGATGACAATGTGAACTTGTCTTATTACAGGTAGAGCCATTAACAATGCCAGTGATTACAGCTAATGGAATGCATCTTGCAGTAAATTAAAATTAAACCCTAGTGCTAAACGTGAATTATTGCTTATTACATTATGTTTCACATGTAAAAGTCAAACGTTCAACTACTTCTTTTCATTTACAAAATTCAGACAACTGTATCATTCAAACCTAGATGATGTGCAATAATACTGTACAGCAGATATAATAATAAAACATACTGTAATCTTGAAGATAGATAGATACAAATTGCAGCATAACCTCTTATAACCTTGTTAATGTAGTATGCATGCAGTAAAGGAGTCCTGGGTTGATTGCAGGGTAGAATATGTTTTATGTGCAATGTAAATTAATTATCTAAAATAAATATTAAATTCTAGTTATAAGAAACTAAATTTGTTGAATAAGTTGGCAAGTAAAACAAAGAACATAAGCTATGTATTAGCTGATTGTCTGGAGTGCCACTTTAATAAACATAATTAAATACACTATATTACCAAAAGTATTGGGACACACCTCCAAATCATTGGATTTAGGTGTTCCAATCATCTCCATGGCCACAGGTATATAAAATGAAGCACCTAGGCATGCAGATGCTTCTACAAACATTTGTGAAAGAATGGGTCACTCTCAGGAGCTTAGTGAATTCAAGCGTGCTAACGTGATAGGTTGCCACCTGTGCAATAAGTCCATCCGTGAAATTTTCTTGCTACTAAATATTCCACGGTCACCTGTTAGTGGTATTATAACAAAGTGGAAGCAACTGGGAACAACAACAACTCAGCCACGAAGTGGTAGGCCATGTAAAATGATAGAGCGGGGTCAGCGCATGCTGAAGCACACAGTACGCAGGAGTTCGATAACTGTCTGCAGAGTCAATAGCTACAGACCTCCAAACTTCATATGGCCTTCAGATTGGCACAAAAACAGTGCGTAGAGAGCTTTATGGAATGGGTTTCCATGGCCGAGCAGCTGCATCCAAGCCTTAAATCCCCAAGTGCAATGCAAAGCATCGGTGTTGCAGTGGTGTAAAGAACGCCGCCACTAGACTAGACTAGAGAAGTGGAGACATGTTCTCTGGAGTGAAGAATCACACTTCTCTGTCTGACAATCCGATGGATGTGTCTGGGTTTGGCGGTTGCCAGGAGAACAGTACTTGCCTGACTGCATTCTGCCAAGTGTAAAGTTTGGTGGAGGGGGGATTATGGTGTGGGGTTGTTTTTTAGGGGTTGGGCTTGGCCCCTTAGTTCCAGTCAAGGGAACTCTTAAGGCATCAGCATACCAAGACATTATGGACAAATTCATGCTCCCAACTTTGTGGGAACAGTTTGGGGTGTCAACATGACTGTGCACCAGTGCACAAAGCAAGGCCCATAAAGATGTGGAGGAGCAAGTTTGGGGTGGAGGAACGTGACTGACCTCAAACCGATAGAACCCCTTTGGGATGAATTAGAGCAGAGACTGCGAGCCATGCCTTTTCGTCTAACATCAGTACCTGACCTCACAAATGGGTATCTGGAAGAATGGTCAAACAGTCCCATAGACACACTCCTAAACCTTGTGGACAGCCTTCCCAGAAGAGTTGAAGCTGTTACAGCTGCAAAGGGTGGGCCAACTCAATACTGAGCTCTACGGACTAAGACTGGGATGCCATTAAAGCTCATGTGCGTGTAAAGGCAGGCGTCCAAATACTTTTGGCAATATAGTGTATCTGACAATCATCCAAATTTGTGTACAAATGTTTAGGGAAATTTAAAAATTCTATGCAATTCCATTCTCCTGATTTAACCATCACTAATCTCGGTCTGGAAATACTGCTGTCCAAGGTTCTGAATAAGCAATGAATGTTCAAAACACAGATTTGAAATAATATTGATGGGCCATGTTAAAGTATGTTGAAGTATATGCACATTATTTACACAATCACCTTGGCATTTATGGTTCTTTAATACTTGGAGTTATTTTGTGTTAGCTTTATATATTATCTACTTTTTCTATTTTACAATTGTGTTAGTGTCAGTAAAGCTAAAGCTACTTTCATTTTTATTTTATCATGTATATACATATATATATAAGTCCTTGTACTTTTCATGAGTTAATGCTAATAGCTGTTAAAGAATGTGTGTCAACGTTTTTCATTGTTATCTTAAGGTTGTATACCAACAAAGCTGTCAATGGTTTATAGCTGACTTTATGAATAAATAACATTTAGTTAGGCTTTCATTCTTTTTCATTCGGGGGGGAGGGGGGTCACGTATGGGACTTTTTTCTTTTTTTCACAGATATGCTACTTGTAAGCTTTGGGTTTGCACAGTAGAAATCTGTCAGGTAGACTGCATTATTATTATTATTTATAATAAATGGAGGGGGGATGCTGACAGAAGATGGCTACCATCATTGCTGTACTGATTTTGGAAATAAATAAAGAATGTATTGATTGGTAATTTAAGCATACCAAATTCTATCTAGCCTTTTGTCTTCATACTTCGTACTAGAAATTGTATTTAGGAGCATATTATGCTCCTAAATACATATAGCTTATTTAAATACATCACCTGATGTAACATGTAAAGTGCCATACCCTCCCTTAGTGTCCTCTGACACTAAACCCCAAGAGGTTAACCCTACCCCTCTCTATTGCAGCCAGGATTATTAATGTATTGCTCACCCCCATCCATCCAGCCTGAGACAAGCTTCTCACCGTGTTTTGTTTTTTTGGGGGTTTTTTTAACAGCTCATTTGGTGTGAACTGCAATTATATAATCCAATAAATTAAATTGAAAATGTCCTGTTTAACTGTCCCACACACTGAACTACTTTTTCTGCCACAGAAACAACATTATGTAGACATATGGGATAGGAATAGGCCCTAAACCTAACTTTTTTAAAAATACACTAAAACTTGTTGCATCAATTGCTGAATACGTACCCCATTCAAACTGTTATATTTATTACTAAAATATATGTTGCTCTGAATGATCCTTTTGTGTTTCTTTCCTTTAGCAGCGTTGTGCTATGTGCATACATTATTAGTTGAGATCACTCTGGGCTGTCTAATGAGAGATTACAGATGTCTTCCACTGTCAGACTGTCTCCTAGGTTTTGAAAGCTTTCCTGGCAGTCTGCACTTTTGCAATATTAAATCTCAAATTAAGCAAAGCATTTTGATATGTTCATGAAACTACACTAATTACTGTATATTGTGTACTGAAATCTTTGCTTTCACTGGATAAAAGAAAAAAATGTTTCCGCTCTTCCTCAGGAAATATTTGCTTGTTTTAATTTCTGCTTATTTCCCAGTAATAGGAATAGCAAAATTAATATTGATCATAATGTCTGTGGGTTTCTTTCACTTTCAGCGTGATAGTACTGCATGCTTTAATGTTCACCAGTCACATTATATTGTCCCATCTTAGAGTTGCACATCTTTTATTTAGTTACAAGCAAGTGTAGATATGCAAAATACAGTAAACTATAGCAATCAACCAGAAATGGCTTGCTTATTCCACTAAAGTAAACTGAAATGCAGTTGGGTTCTATGGGTTGCTGCACTATGCACATCCTCTTCATCTTTAGATTGTCTTAAATCCCAAAGCTTCTCACACAGCTGAGTGACTCAGAGGAGAGACACAACACCTTACTCCTGTGTAAGCATAGACAAGGCAATCTGGAGAAGCTAGTCTTAAGCTGGCCATAAACCTATAGATTTTTTATAGTCAGATGGAAAATATGCAACAGATTCCTCCATCTACGCTAAACTGTGTGGCTGGAGGAATCTCCCGCTAGGCCAAGCTTCAGTATCTTGCTAGTCGGCCCTGCTGGCTGTAAAAATACCTGAACAATAACAGGCATTGTTCAGGGGTTTTGAGAGCCAGTGGGACAGACTAGAGGGATACTGAAGCTTGGCCCAGTGGGAGATTCCTCCATCCACACAGTTTATTGAAGATGGAGGAATCTGTTGCACTGTTTCCATCTAATCATAGAAAATCTGCAGAAAATCTATAGGTGTATGGCCAGCTTTAGGCTTGCTTATTAGACAGTTCAACATGCACTGCACACACACTGGAACACTTTGTTATATCCCATTTGTACTTTTCAGTTCTCTTGCGGTAAAACAGATGCATTTTATGCCATAAAGGTGAATTTTTAAAATCACATTCCTTCGTATGTGACTGTTTCACTCCTATGAACTGCATTTTAGTGTGTTTTTAAAGGGAAACTAAAATAAACTATTTACACCTACAGGTATGCATTACTATAGCTCTGAATGGGCCTTTTGTTAAGAATGTCCCATACATTTTATGAATGGGGAAACATTTCTAAAGGAACATAAAAAGCTGAATTAGAATTCTGAGATCAAACAATCAAATTAACTTTGCTAGACTTTAAATTTATGTACAGTAAAAGCTTTTCTTCTTAGTTTTGGATAGATTAGGGAAGTTTAGAACCCCGTCAACCTGGGGCTCCATAAGAGATATCTCCTCTCAGACCCTGTCCTGCTGACATTTCACTAAACAGGAAGTGAGAGGAATTTTCCAAAAGCAACACAGAAATAAATGTAACTGCTTTTCTTTAGTAGAGTGGGGGAAGGATAGAAACCCCATCAGATTTTTTTTATGTTGGTGTCCCAGTTGCAGATTTGTCCTCAATTCCGGTCCCTGTCATGCAAAACTATTATCAGTAGGACTTGAAAGGCGTTCTAATCCCACCCACTCAATCCAAAGCTAGAACAAGTTTTGGCTTGTTATACACTTTAACTTCCCATGTAGCTGTAGAATCCAAAAAATGTTGGAAATGTTATAATGAGTTGGTTAGGATTGAGCGAGCAAAAGTTCACAGTGTAAATAAATTCATATATTTGCACTCAGGAAGATAAATATTCATAAAGCAAAAGCATGTATTTTTTGCTCCTTCAAGGTACAGGTTTGAACAGAGAGCATATTGCTATATAACATTGCAGTTCCCCCTCTGACTGAGATCTTAATAAAGTATATCCACTATGTTTAAAACCATCCAGCATTTGGCGGATGCTAAATACATGTGGCCTTTAACTACACTTCTTCTTCGATATCTCTACACAGCAACACCAGCCCAGTGTGCCCCTCAACCCAGTATAGAGTGTTTTGTCTCAGCTCACTTCAGAAAGTCTGTATTAGGACTTAAGCCCACTTTTATTCATTAACAAACGTAACTTCACACAGTTTGTTACAGTTACAACACAACATTAAAGGGTCTATTCACTAAGCTGCCGTAGGCAGCCGAGTGAATGACCGCCCTGAAGTGAAGTGAGCCGAACACAGTTCGGCTATTCACTTCAGGCTGGTACGGCTGATTTCAGCCGTATATCGGCTGAAATCAGCCATACATCGGCTTGCATCGCATTGCTTTGGGTCAGCCGAACATGCTGAGCCAAGGGGCAGAAGGAGTTCAACTCAGCCAATCCAACATCTGGATCAGCTGAGCTGAACCTCCGGCAGGCTATTCACTGCTGTTCGGCCTATTCTTATAGATGCCGAACAGCAGTGAATGAATAGCCGAATGCCGCTGAGTTGCATTTGGCTCGGCTGTTCTGCTTGGTCCGTCAGAGGGACCGAGCAGAACAGAACAATAGTTAAAAAAGTTTTTAAAAAAGTAAATAGAAAACGATTGTGCGGAGCTAGCAGTGACAGCTAGCTCTGCCCAACAGTTTTCTATTGTCCGGCGGTTCTGCTGTCGTAAAAAAAAAAAGAAAAAAAAAATCTCCCGGGTGCTCTGGGAGCCTCCCGTTCCCGGCCACCCAGGAAGAGAAACACTGCTTTTTCTTTCTTTTTTTTCTTTTTTTTTACATGGAGCCATGACAGAATAGAAAAAAAATTTTTGCCCATTGGAATGCATTACTAAATTCCTATTGGCTATTTCAATTTGCAATAGCCAATAGTAAACTAGCATTGTACCCGCCCTCTGCTGATGGACCTGATGGAGAACTGCAGCAGAGGGCAGGTACAATGCTAGTTTACTATTGGCTATTGCAAATTGAAATAGCCAATAGGAATCTAGCAATGCATTCCAATGGGCAAATATTTTTTTTTTATTCTGACACAGTTCCGTGTCAGAATAATAAAAAAAAGAAACAACAGTGTTTCTCTCCTTGGCGGCCGGGAACCGGAGACTCTCGGAGCGCCAGGAAGAGTTTGCTGTTTGGAGATCAGTATCCCTGGTTAGCAGGTAACCAGGGATGCTGATCTCTCTGCAAGTGGCCGGAGCCAGCCGTAACATCACGGCCGGCTCCGCCCAGCTGTCAGAAGCTTTGATTTACGCGCGGGGCAGAC
>NW_017307098.1:53882-57999 GCF_000935625.1 Nanorana parkeri
GCCCAGCTGTCAGAAGCAGGCTGTCGGCCGGCCAATGGCCTGCCGCTCGGCCAGTTTCGGCTTTCAGCGCGGCTCAGCCGAGCCGAGGCATATGCGTTCGACTCGACTGAGCCGCTCGGCCACGTTCGGGAGCTGTACGGGCTATAGTGAATAGCCCGTACAGCCCCCCTTCGGTTCTACTGAGCCGAAGGGGTCCTGGGGCCGAAGCTAGCTGAAGGATCGGCCGAAGCTACGGCTAGATCCTTCGCCAGCTTAGTGAATAAACCCCTAAGTCTCCTGGCCAGGCACTCTGACTGTCTGTCTGCCTGCCGGTCTCCCTCTCTCTTAAGAAAGCGTCCCACTCTCTTTCCATCAGACTGCAGTCTGATGGAAAGACTGAGTCTGATTATATTGCTGAACTAAATACTTTTGCCAAAGGTGTTAAACATTGATTTGGATACATATTTTTTTGTGTGCAGGTACTAAATCTATTCCTTCAGAGATTACTTGTCTTGATGTTTTCTCAAGATTTCTTAATATGAGACTTCCATTTGTAGCAGAATGTTCTCATAATTGATGCTCATAATAATTAATTCTACTTAGCATGTAACTTTTATCAGTTTCATGAATATGTAAATGTGTACTGTTCTCACTGTTCTGTAAATTTGCTTTCTATTGAATTTACATACTTGTAATGGTACACATGCTTTGCTTGAAAAAAGACTGGGTGATCAAGAAATGTTGCAACTTTTTTTGGCATATTTATAAGCATAAGCTTTAATATATCTGACAAGGTTGCTTCAACTACCTTAATAAATTGTAATTGCATGTACTGAATTATTTTCAGGTAGACAAGGTTCTAGTATCCAGTGGTACCCAGTAAAAACATGTAAATGCAATATTGACTAAGAATATTTTCTAACCACACTATCTGAACAACTGGCATGCAACAGGATGAACAGCCTAACAATTACACCAATAAAGCTAAACATCAGATTACCTTTTTATATACAATACTATATTCTTATATACAGTGTAGTTGATTTACTAAAAGGAAATAGGCTGTTCACTGTGCAAGGGAATATGCAATTTACAGGGGAAGTTTCCCTTAGCTTGATTATTGTGGTGAAATTTCAATTTACAAAGAATACACAATCATGTGCAGGGAAAATTGAAAAAAAATATTTTTGCTTGCACATGATAGGAGGATGGAAGTTAGCAGAGCTTCACCTCATTTACTAAACTAAGTGTAAACCTGCCCCCGCAAAATGCAAATTCCCTCAGAAAGTGAACAGCCTATTTGCCTTTAGTAAATCAACCCCAGTGTGTAGATATAAGTGTATGTGTGTGAGTGTGAGTGTGTGTATATAACTGGTCAAGGACATCATCGGGGTCCCCCCCAGCTTGTTTACAATGTGAAATAAGTCAGCAGGCAACTGGAAGTTATTAATTTAGTGGCTACAGTGATATCACAACTAAATATATTATGCAGCTATGTTGGGGCGGGTGGGCGATCTGGCTCATTAGTTCACCCATTTGGTAAACAGCAAACAAGCAGGGTTGAACCCATGGTTACCCCAAAGCTCATGTCTAATGACCAGTGTCTGCAAATGAAACATTTTAAACACCAAACTATTAGCTTTGCTAACAGGTACAGATGAGCACATTATTGTAAAATCCACTTTGCAAGTTATTTGTCACAGTGGACTCTGTTATTTTATCTGCCAGGTGGTTTTGAAAATTGGTAAAAAAGTGAACTAAAGGATTGCTTTCAATTGGGAGCCATGTAGGATATTTCAAGGGGGCCACAGGTGAGAACATGTAATTGTGAGGTCACTACACCTGTCACTGGGCCATAGAAAAGAGAAGTGTATTGCACTGCAAATTATGTCTTGTTGATCCATCTGTAGTGAATGCTGTTGTTAACATTATTTTGCAAGAATCACTCTAACTAAAAAGTAATAAAGAAGCAAGTAAGACGAACATTATTTTTGGGTAAACGGTGCAACTCCCAAAACATTTCAATAGCTTTTGAGAAGGGAACACTTTTTTTCATGGCATTCCCATGGTATACTCGATGGATGTTACCACAAATTTGCAACCACCTAAAAATAGTGAACAGGGGTAATCTTTGATTAGCACTTAGTATAATGGAGTCTGTCCACCAAGCCTAAAGATCACACTAATCAACTAATCAGTTTAATTAAGAATAACAGTTTGCATGCATCTATGTATTGCAAACATCATTAGTAAAATTGTTATAGATAAAAACATATATTCTGTTTATAAGCCAAGTAGGAAGTGACAATCTTTTTCGCTAGTAATGGGGCCTGGGGAACTGAAGTGGGAGTGACAAAAAAAGTTGACTGGTCCAAAAGACAGTTTACCATGTCACTTTCAATCAGCAAAGTGGCAGCAAGCATCTCTCAGGTAGAAATCCCACACTGTCAAAGAACAGTCCTCCAGTCACCTGGCAGGATCCAATGTTAATAAACCAGTTGGTGGCAAACCAATATTTTAGTTTGACCCATATGAAATAGTTTATAGGTAGAGTTTTCTGTTAATTGTTCATATTTTTCTCATATTGTTAAGGGTGAATGCATTCTGTCTTAATCAGCACTTTACATTTAACTGGATGCATGCATTTTGGAATATGCAATCAAATATTTTACAGACAAAACATAAGTTACCAAGTGAAAAAGGTGAATTAAGCTACTCATAGGTATGTTATATGAAGGAACTATAGGTATGTAAAATAAATCATATCATTCCCCTGTTGCCAGCATAGCAGATTGCTTCATGTTTATGTGTGGGAAAACATTAATTAAACATGTAATGCGATAATGGGTGTGTGCATTCAGCCCTAAAATTATTGGCTAGGTTTATGTGTCTTTATTGCTGTTCCCAGTACGACAAATGAATGCCAAAAATAATTATAGTGAAAATTGCACCTAGAGCCATTTACTAAACAATGGTTGCTATGGATATTGCTTTAAGAATGTGTCAGAAGGTAATTATACTGTTAATACGTGTTGAAAAATAGGTCAAATGCCTCAACTGAAAAGACTGAAATCTCTTTTGCCCTTTTAGTTTCCAGTATTTCCTTAACCTCTTGCCGTCCGCCCGTAGTAAAAAAACGGACGGACGGCACTGCAGCATCTGCGGGTTGCCGTCTCCAGACGGCAATTTTTATTTTTCATGTTAAAAATCTTTCTAAACCAATTTATCCACTTTAGATTTCATACAACTCATGATCATGGTTAGAGATGAGCGAATGTGCTTGGGTTCAATCTATGAGCTATTCATTGAACCGTAAATATTAAAAATTGAGAACTTAAATTTAAACTCCATTGAAGGCTATGGGGGGAAGCAAATCTGCAATTTCCATTATGGCCATTTTCAAGGCTACTAGGTAAGGGATTGTCAAACAAATTGCATGGGAAGCTGGGCACTGCTCTGGGGAGTTGTCCAATATAAAAATACATTTTAAAAATACTGTTCATCGGGGTAAGGGTCCTCCTTTTTATGTGGCTTAGGAAATGCCTTTAAGCTGTAGGCTGTGTTACAGAACAGTACATTTTTCATGGTACCATATTATAGCATCACATATTTTGCATGTGCAATACATGTTTTTAATTTTATATTATTGCTTGTCTTAAATACAGCAGAAGCACCCCAATCTAAATCCTTATAACTAGGGATGCTCCGATACAAGCATCAGTATCGGCGGCGATACCGAATATTTGCATGAGTACTCGTGCAAATACTCAGATACAAAAAATGAGTACCTGTGCCGCGTCCGCCATCTTCAAGGACCCAAAACCGCCACACCCAATGAAACAAGATGGCCGCAAACTCCTCCACCAAGTCCTCAGTCATCTGCTCCATTCTGACCTCTTCTCCCGCTGATTGGCCGATTGGATGATAGACAGGCTTCCTCACCAGTCACTCCTGACTCCAAATTTTTGTATTGGAGTATTTGCATGAGTACACGTACTCAATATCCCAAAACATCTTAGCTAAATATTCCGACACGTTTCCGTAAGATCATGGCTGTCTCCCACCAGCTGGCAGAAGCAGGCTGTCGGCCAGCTTCGGCTTTCAGCTCGGCTCAGCCGAGCCGAGGCATATGCGTTCG
>NW_017307098.1:58603-85131 GCF_000935625.1 Nanorana parkeri
GTATGAGTGACCTATTTTCTTCAATCTTGTGTTTTGCACGGTGCCATCCGTGAAGTTACTTCGAGCACCATTTATTTGATTGTTGGCCGGGACTGCTGAAAGGTGTGCGGAGGGCACCTCCATCAATTGCATCTGACCTAAAATCATGACTTTGTATTGCTTTAGAAAAAATGTGACCTGTCCCTTTAAGAAAAAGTATTAGTAATTGGTATCGGCGAGTACTTGAAAAAAAGTATTGGTACTCGTACTCGGTCTTAAAAAAGTGGTATTGGAGCATCCCTACTTTTAACTAAAATTTTTTTAGGTCCTTTTTGATATGACATCAGTTTTTATTATCCAGTGGTACCAGACATGAATTGACTGGTGTGATCAAGAAGCCTCCTCTCCAAGTTTTCTTTAAATTTTCAAGGAAAACGTAAATATTCAAATATAGATATTTTCAGGTATGAGTCTGATAGAACTTGGAGAGCATCAGTACAGTACACAAGCACTTACATAGGCAGCAAATATAAAAGCTCTGCGGTGTGGGTTTTTTTAAAATAATCTGCTGCCAACAGAACCTTTGTGGTCTGCAGCCCAAGTATTTGAAAATTATGTGGAACAGAACAGTCTTCAATTTGTTGTTGCATACAGTGGAAGTATGAGCTGAACATTTATTTTATGTTACGTAAACTGTAAAAAAAAAAAGTGGACCTAACTTTAATGAACCGCTAACTGTCAAGGTTTTATATCCTATCAAATTATATTTTTGCCATCCATCTATCATTTATTTGAGTAACTAAGGCCCAATTTAAGCCACAGAGCCAAATATGCTCTGTGCATCATATGCATTATACTAACAATCTCAACTTTCACAGTGTTACCTCATTTCCTGTTTTGGTAGTTGCACAGTGCAGAGGACACCAGAGATGGAATTATGAATGAGAATATGAACTAAGTACATTGATAAGGAACAAATGTCCTGAATTTACACCATAGCACTGTAAAAGATGAATTCACTGAAGATAGAAGACGTCAGTGGCATCAACTGGGATCAAGAATGCATTGTCCACTGAACAATGCTTTCTCAAGGAGCAACAAGGATTGGTGGAGTGTAAGACGCTGTTATGTGTATAAGTGATGTAGAACAATTTTTTTAAAGCTTTCACCTTTTCGTAGGTATCTTTAAATTGCTTGCAATGTTGCTACATGACATTAAAGGGTAATTTTCACAAAAGTTTGTTAACTTAGATAGTAAAACATTAAAGTATATTTCTACTTTTGCAGTCAAATTTGATAAAATCCCAAAAAATAATATATGCACTTTGCTATTTTTGCAGTAGTGTGCATTTGTTTCCCTAAATGTGGAATTTCCCTTTACAAATGTAAATAATTTAAATAATATATTGTAGTTGTACATATTGCATAGGTTTCACTAGTTAAAATTGGCCTTTTATTTTTTTATAGTGTAAATGAAATAGTTGCAACCTTTGTATTAACTTTCCATAAAATGAAGGCACATCTCTGCAACTTGCTCTAGCTTATTACAGTTTACTAAGTCACTGCCACCTCTGAAATAATGTAATATAATCAGTAGCTTGCCTACTGTCATGTATAGCAGAAAATGCAGAACTTAGAGTGGCAATTAAAAGTTTAAATAAGTGGTCTGGTTCAACCTATGTGACAAATAGTAGTAATTTAGCAAATTCAGCAGCAAAGAGAAGGTTCACAAAAGTGTGTTTTAATTTAATAAAGTGAAATCAGCTAGCAATATGAATCAGATATCTGTATCACTAGGTCTCTGTAGTGTTTAGTCTAAAACATCATTTTATTTCCTTTCTGCTTATTGCAAATAAACAAATACATAGTTGTTGAAACGTTTGTGTATACATTGTTTGAATAAATATAAGCTTCCTTCCTGATATATTAGATAATGAATTTTGACCTCCTACATATCGGATGCAAACGTACAGTACATATTTATTAGATCCATTTGATAAAAAATTTCAAGCATTAAAATTGTTTTGTATCAGAGAGCTTAACATTTGTATCAGTTTCCTAGTTTTAATCATGTAGTTTATGTCATAATGACCTAGATCCCTACCTGTGACATATGAGATAGTGTGTTGTCTTTCCTAAGATGATCTAGTAGGACTTGATGGATGTATTCTCATTCCTAAACTCATTACAACCAGCTTCCCATCCATCTCATAAAATGCTATGATACAGACTTGGAAGGTGCTATAAATCATATTATTCCAGCCACTTCAAGCAAATTCATTAGAAATGCTCACCGTATATATCACAAATAGAAAGTCAATATAGTATCTAAGTTTTCTAAGGCAATAAATCCTTAAACTAGTATAAAAATTAGGAATTTTTTGAAACTATAGCTATTTGGTTTTTTTTACTTTTTAGCTGTCACAATGTTTAAAAACACATGATTCTGCTTGGTTTTTTTTTTATTTAGCTTTTTATTCCAATACTAGTACTGTTAAATGTGACCACTTGATTTACATCTGTATAGAGCCCTGATGTGTACCTAAATTGGTAAAGTTAAAACTAATGGAATAAATTCAAACTTTAGGTCTAATTGTCATGCCCAGTGCCTGTATTTACTGATGTGAACTTTTATTTTTTATTGTGCATCAAGTGTATGTCTAGCCACTTTTATATTCTATTATGAATATAGTGAGGAAGGATTTGAACTTCTGTTGGGTTATTACTGTTATTCTTTGCTCCATTAGAGATTACTCCTCCTAAATACTGTCAAAGTAACACAGGTTTACCAGACAGGAAATGAAGGAAAGACATAGAAATATTTTAGTAGAGTAGGAGACGACTATAACCTCTGTCAGGTTTTATTGGTTTTTCAAAGGAGACAGCTGCTCTCTGGTTTTTTTAGTGTTAATTCAGAAAATGTATTTGTCCAGGTGATTATAAACAAAGCCCCACCTGGATCCATCCTTGCTGATGCGTTTCACCCAACAAATGGGCTTAGTCATAGAGAACTTTTTATTGCTCAACAAAAAATTAATAGATTGCTTACCTGCTGATATTCAGAAGGTCAAAAATGAATTTAAAAAAATGGTCATATTTCCTGGTGGACACAAACTCTTCACTGGCGCATTTTGCGCTGAACAGGAATTTTGCAGTTGTGCTTATTCCTTTGTCATTGTGGGGTGGATCCTTACAAACATGAGTGCTGACAACTAGACATTTTAGCTTTTTACTGCTGTTTGAGTCCCTATTGCAGATTTTCCCTCACTTTCTATCTGGCAAATCATTTTCACCATGACAGTAATTGAGGAAATTATCACAATAGTCACAGAAAGCAATACTTGACAGAATTTCTATCCCTTTCCTAGTCTATCTAAACAAAACAAAAGCTTAGCTACACATACAGTATAAAACTGTTTTATAATCTAAAAGATTCTTATTCTTTATATATATATATAGTACACTTAAAAAAAGTAGCTGTTTGTATTTAAGCTCATTGATACAGTTGTGTTTTTTCATAAGCCTAGCACAATTTACAATGTCAAGGCAATGAGTTTATGAAATGGTAACTATTATCATGCAGTGTTCAAATCAGTCATATAATGCAAGTAAGGATCTGTGTATTACAAAAGCGGTGCCTGAACAACACTGATGACTAAGAGCAGAGATTTATGACAGGCATTTCATATGAATATTGAAATTCTTCCACCCGATGTATTCTATCTTTACAGCTAGCTACATAGCTTATGGGAATGTGTCTAGAATATGCTGAGGTATTTGCCTATTCCAAATGTCATTTCATTCTGCTCCTAAACTTGTGACTTGTCTTCATGTAGTTTATCCTGAGAAAGAAATATGAAAACTACAGCTAATAAGTCAGCAAAATCATTACAATATTTTGTAAAGGAAGATTTAAATCTTAAATTTGTAATTAGGTTCACATGTAACACATACAGTTTAGATTGCACTCACTCCTCCCTTTTGAGTAATGTCCTATAATATTAAATTGTACACCATTTCAAAGCCTATAATTAAATGTTGCAGCTAGGTGTCTCTCATTTTCTCACATACTTAAATTGTGGACTAAATTGCAGTCTTTTAGGCATATTCACAGGAACAAAACAAGGCCGATGAAAAATTCTCTAATTTCCATTACATTTAGCAATAGCCCACGCACATGCCATGAGGCCACACAATATATAATTAAGGGAGTGCTGAGGCCTAGTGGTTTCACTGCATTGCTATTGATTGTAGCAGAAATCTCCCACTTAGTCTCAGGATTGATTTTAGGTGTATTTAATTGAGCAAAGTAATGCTTTAATTATTGAGATTTCTTGCTGTGATGCAGAAGTTACTATTGCTCAGCCATGCATTTGTGCATTTATTGGCATATAGTTTATAGGTTTAAAATTAAAAAAATATAATGCTTTTATTAGCATATGAAGAACACACTGATCACTTTTGTATTTGCAATTAAAAGACGAAAAATTTAACATTTGTCTTTTACTCCACTGTTTATTGCAACTGTGTGTAAAATCTGCGCTTTTGGTGTTTTTCATTTCAATGCAATGTGTCAGCAGCAGTGAAAACAAGTGAATCCTAAAGTCACTCTTTACAATCTGAAGACAAAGTCACTGCGCTAAAAAACTTACAACTTATACATAAATATACAAAAACAATAAAGTGGCTAGTGATAGCCCCAACATAATATGCAACCTCCCCTATAGTGCACATGCAGTTTTGAGATTGTATTGAATTTAACTATAGGGGAGGTTGCATATTATGTTGGGGCTATCACTAGCCACTTTATTGTTTTTGTATATTTATGTATAAGTTGTAAGTTTTTTAGCGCAGTGACTTTGTCTTGACACTGTAATTTATTGTTCCCACTCTCCATTAGATTTAATGAGGACTGTACTGATGTGCATGAAAGATTTGATAAGTTGCTTGGTAGCTTTGTGGGCAATATCTCGCTGGATCAGGAAAAGTTGCATGGGGGTCTCGGCCTGAAATAAAATACAAAACAAGTGTGACAGCACCAAATGTGAAGTTACACTGTAAGTTGTGAACATAAAACACATATTTGTTAGATGGATTCCATCATCACTGATCTTATGTGTGGAAGAGGCAGTTTCAGTCTTCTTGCTTCACTAGCACTATATATGGACACCCAGGCACATACTTGTTTTTCTGTTTATTTAACCTGAAGCTCAGTGATATATCCAACTCATAAAAACCTACACAAATATTCCTCACTTAAAATGTCTTATCTATAAAATTGATTTTATTTCCCTTATTCTATGAGTAGTTCAGAACCAAGATGTGTTTGAAATACTGCTGTTTCTTAGAAATTCAGCTTCAAGCAATGTCAGCAAGAAATTGCTCTGTCATTTAATTGAGGTATAAATATGCCCAATAAGAAACTATGAAATTGTGTGCATTGTTATACAGTATACATTGTTATTTGTGTTATAATTTTTAAAATTTTTGATTATAATATTTTTGTACATACATATGCATCCAGCAGTTGGAGCAGGTGGTGGCTGCTTTTCACATGTTTTTCAGTTTTTCCTTACTTCTTGTTGAAAAACAATCTGTTGTTTACAGAGCTCAATAGCTCTCACACAAGTGAATGAGTCTCCCCCTTCCTGTGTGCTATTCTAGCAAAGGTTTTGATCAGATACAGAGTGTCTGAAAGAAAATGTTGCTTTGTGCTCACAATAGAAAACTCCATTGTTCTTTGGGAATCCTTGATCATGGGTGCACTCTGTATATAAACATATATCTCAATCACAAGTTTAAAAATATTAGGAATATTTTAAATTGTAAAAAAAAGACCCAACCTGTTGTATTCTTTTTAAGACTCAAGACACAAGATAGAAAGTTATTTGCTTCATGTTATCACATTCATCAGAGAGGTGGGTTTGAAATACAGCTCCCGATCGTGGCCGAGTGGCTCAGTCGAGCCGAACGCATATGCATCGGCTCGGCTGAGCCGTGCTGAAAGCTGCAGCTGGATCTTTTGTGAAATTAATAACCAGGTGTTACATTGAAATTATATTCTTCCAAAAGATGAGGGCTTGCTCCTCCGAGGCACTCTAGCAATTAACACAAGAAGGTTATTTGCGAAGTTTCTATTTTAATATTCAGGTTGTGTTTCATTTTCAGTAGATCTTAATTTTATATCTTGGCATATCTACAAACAAATGAGTGTCAAGTGGATTTATATATATTAAGGCTAATTGGCATGTTATTAAAATAATAACTAAATTTCATGGTATGTCATTCCATCATCAAAGCAATATTTTTAAATGATAATAATTAAAAATGAGCACTTAGTACAAGTGACAACTCTGTCTCTGGTCTCTGTTGTGCATTGCCCAATGAATGGTAGATAGCATCGCCCAACTGGAATGTAGAAATGAGGCAAGAATTAACTAAAAGGAAAAGCCATCTCTCAATTTATAGGAAGCAGTTCCACTACCTGTGGCCCAATGTAATTTAATGAATTGCCTGATTTTACTTTGCCATAATTTTGGTGAAATTTGTTGATTTTTGCGATAAATTTGATCATTAATAGAAATCCATTTAAGTCAATGGTAAAGGTGAAATGATGGTGGTTTTAGGTGTTTATAAGGATTTTAGGGGATTTAGATGGCTCTCTTTAGTGTCCTGAGCATTTTATTTAAAAATTAAATAATTCTAGTTTCTAAAAAGCCTATAAAAATATAATACACTAAAATGTATATTAAAAAACAAGGTATATACCTAAAATTGCGCAGGACATTTTTTCTTACTCATTTTAAGGCGATTTTTTTCAACACAGCATGCATTATCACAGATCATAATCACACATACGGGCTGATTTGTGTTGTTTACACAGCACTAACACCACTGGATGGCACTGAGGAGCATAGGAATTTCCTATGCTCCTTAGCTCCATCTAGTGGCAGTAGTGCTTTATGAATGGCATTCAGCCAGCTATATGATGGGTGTAAGATTTATAAATCAGCCTCATAGTGTGATTAAAAAAAAAAAGTTTTTTTGGATTCCTATTAAAAAAGTATTTTTAAATCAAAGCCTATTGCCAGCTTATTTTTTAAATGCTCAATTTCATCCTATATAGAAATAAATGTTTGCCCAGCAGTGCTCTCCTGCTCCATTCTTCAGCGTTACCCTCTGTGTTTTATTTTACTGTTAATTGTAAACCCCTTCATGACCCTCTCTGTAAACTAATGTCCTCCCAGCAAGTGACCTGCGGCGGAAGGGCATTAATTAAAGTCCTGTCTCGTTTCAACTGCAGCGGGATTCAGTGACTGCTTTTTTCTCATGCACAATACTGCACAGTTCACCTGTAGACCCTGCCTGATTTATCATTAACACTCTGTAACACTGTGAGTTGTCACAATTCATGTGATTATGATGATTAATGAATTATGGTGACCAAAGCAAAGTTTGTACACAGCAACAAAATTTCCTACCATCTGTCACATTTTAGCATCTTTAGCACAGCTTCAGCTGTGAGAAGAAAAGGAAAGCTCTGTGACAGGCAAGGTAAAGAGTAAAAAAAATTCCTTTAATAAATTGTTCAGGAATTACCGCTACTTGCACACATGCTTATCGATCATACAGTGCTGATGTGTGTATTAAAACTTAAATATATTTAGGGTTAAATACAAGAAAATAGTTTAGGAAAATAATTAGAATACTATTAACTATGCAATAATTATACATTGACCCTTTTACTGCCAGATACATTTTGTTAATTTTTTTGCATACATTTTAAAATGCACCTTTTAGACCTGAAGAGTAGTTAAAACTCCCAAAACATTGTATATTTTCTGAAAGTGTGGACCCTTTGGAATAAAATAATGGTAGTTTTATTTTTCACATAACAATTCTGCTACTGTTTATTAAATATATATTGTTAGTAAAGCAATTTAAAAAACAAATGCACACAGTCACAATCACAATATAGTAACAATTTTGTTTGTAAAATATAAAAAATTAGGGTGGAACAAAACTGTCCATAGGCAACACCTTTGCAGCTCAATATTGAGGGCCTGTTCACACTTACAACAGTGACCTGCATTTTTCAGCATGAGATCAATGCAGGTCACTGAAAAAACAATAGTTTTCTATGTGCCCTGTTCACACCACAATGTGTGCAGGATTATCGGTGGACTGCACAGTGAAAAAAATGCAGCACATTGCATTTTTTACAAGGCACAGGATGCAAACAGAGATCACCACATAGCAGCGCAGTGCACCAGGGATCTGAGTGGAGTGTACACATTTGTAAACTACAAATAAGTGTGCAATACAAAGAACACTGGCAGAGCTGCCACAACATAATAGTCTGCCTGATAAATTGCAGTTTTTTATCAGATGGACTAGTATCAATGGGCCCTGAATGAAGGCCCTAGAATTATTGATTTCACTCCGGTGTGTTAATTAATAATTAATGTGTGGCGCAATCACAATCTTCATGCGCATGTGCATCCAATGTGCACATTTGCATTTGTATGTGCATGTACCTGGGGGAGGCTTTAAAACTTTTTCTGGGTATTTTTTATTTATTTGATTAAGCTTTATTTTTTTTAGCTTAAATGTATTGCTATCACAACAGTGCTGATAAACCCCGTGGTTCTCTTTAAGGAGACATCAAGGGTCTTTTAGATCCATAATGACACCTCTGTACTCTTTTGAAGCTGATCAAGTACAGATTGTGCTTAATTAGCATCTTCTCTGGGCATGGAGGCTTGGAAACTACAACTCTGAACCCAGAAGTGCTCACAGATGATTAGATGTTTGCTGATCTTCCACCTCTCTTCATCCTGACTCCCACCATAGCCCAGGCCAGGACACATGGTGGGGGGAGAAAGCAGGGGGGCCACCCATTTCTGACCATATAGAAGTGGTCACTTCTACTAGAAATCCAGCAGCCGCGAAAAAAATTGTTTAACAATCTGATGACATGCTGGTGCTTCCACAGATGTAGTACTTGCATCCGTGGCAGCCAAAAGGTTAAACAATCTAAAACTGCATTTTAAGTTTCGTATTACATTTTTTTCCATTTCTTCTTTGTTTCTTTAAAAAAACATATTGAAGATATTGTAAAAAAGAATTTTCAAGCTGAAGAGTCTACGATTGCTAAAACAAAAACGTTTGGAAATGATTTTACTATGCAAAGCAGTTAAAGGTTATTGTAGAGCTAACCAATGCATACCAAAACTTGAAAATGTCATCTGGTCACATAGGTTTTGATAACCCTGGGAAACAAGAAACAGCAAATAACTTTTTTGCTCTTTTCACAAAAAAATAGTTCATACCTATGGCCTAAAAACACCACTGCTAAACGAATGAACACTTACAGGGTTATTCACAAAAGGGTGAAGAGTTTGGAGAAGGCAGGAGAAGTGAACAATCTAGGCCAAAATAGCTGATTTGGAAACATTCTCCATTTCAGCTCACTTTCCAGTTCAGCTATTGTGGCCTAGATTGTTCACTTCTCCTGCCTTCTCCAACCTCTTCACCCTTTTGTGAATAAATGTTAGAACATAACACAAGATACTCAGGAGCCATTCAAAGCACTTAAAAACAATATAAACCACCTAAAACATCTCCCCCAATTTCACCTAACCCTGTGGACTCCAATGCATTTAGTCAATGAAGAAATTCTGTGACATTTTCCAGTTGTATATAGAAAATTAGATGTAGTGAAACTGAGTGGTTTTGACTGCTAGTTGTAGTTTAGTGCATTTAGAAAATCACAATTTTTCAATTTCATATGTTTTTGAATGAATGTTTTATATCTATTTTTTATACAATCAATGTTGTACAAATGGATATTTACTTTAAAAAATATATTTTAAAATAACAATGGGTCAGCTACAAGTGGCAGGACAGTACAAGCAGCTCCCATTCAGACACTGAAACTTTGTACTGAGCCCCCTGCTATGCAGAGAGTCCAGTGTAAACTTCACCTTGATCTATCACCTCTGTAAACAACACAATTTTTTTAACATGTGATAGGTGGAGAAAGCAATGATAAAAACCATAGCTTCTCCTACTGGCTAGATAAGCTACACATAATTGTCCAATAATGTATTCACTGAACTAGAAAACATTTTTTTTAATATATTGAATTGATTTTAATAAATAAAGAACATATGTAAAAAATACTAATTCTTACCTTTGAATAAGTCTAAACAAAAAAATTTTATTTGCATCTTTTAAATTTAGGAAACAGTAATCATAATAGAGATTATTTCCTTTGTGCCCTCATGGTAGAAATACAGCTATACCTATATAAAGAACAATTTAGAAACAAGGTGCATCATACATATGTAAACCTTGCAAATATTAATAAGGCACAACGGGAAGCATATTATAGAGCGAGATATATGCAAGTGATCATGCCTTGAAGACTAAAGATAATGGAGTTATATGAAATATGAAGACAGTTTCTAGTAATACAAAAATAATTTCCGCAAATGGTGCATAGAAGTGTGCAATATACAGTAAATGGCAATTTAAAAATGAGCATGCTGAAGACACCCGGTGGGGTCGAATATACGAAAACACAGCATTATTGCTGGATAAAGTCTATGACTTTGTAACAAGCAAGAAAATTGAGTCAACCAGAAAAAAACCCAATGGCCCTTAGCTGGCATCAAGTTATGTATTTTCATCACTTTCTGAGTTCTCATTACACACTCAGTCAGTACTGGTGGCGATAATGTCTGTGGAATGTGTGTTTGTGTGTTACATTCAATTTAAAAACATGATACTTTAATTGAATAATCAAATGCCTGCTGTGTATATTCACGTAAACAGGCACTTGCTATAAGTACAGAATATAAATACAAACATAGATGACAATAAACCCCCTCTACTTTTCTACATAAAACAATACTTCAAAAATATACAGGATAATTGTCTCTTAAGTGCTGCAACATACGGGAATGTAATAACACAAGTATATCAAAATGGAACATATGTACAATAGCCTTTTTGTTTTATGGTTCAAAATGTGTGTGTGTGTGTGTATAAACTCTTCAACAAAGAGTTTTTATTTTTAAATGTTAAATCTTATTTGCAGTAACCCATTGTAACCAATCAGGATGTACTTATCAGCAGAAATACTCCTAATTGGCTGCTATTGGTTTTTACATGTGACAATAATATTATTCTGTTGAATAGGGCCCTATATCGATGTTGTGGTCTGGAATGAATGTATTTAAATTGGACTGATGTGTAACTTCTGTAAGACAATGTAAACTAACTTACAACTAACCTGTGGATAAAGAACCAACAGCTGCAAATAGCACACTGTATTAGCATATACATCTCACTGTAGACTCTTTGACTTTAGCACAACCTATGTGGGGTGCTTTTTCGTTGCTGCATATTAAACAGCACATTGGACCTTACAGATCTCTGCAATCAATAATAGGGCATGCTGCAACTTGCAGTTTCTCGATAGGTAGTCACTTTGCACTTGCTGTAACAGCAAGATATTATACTACAGTGCACAACCATAAAATGTTGGAAGCTCTCATGATCCATGGTTATAGGAATTCTGATGTTTTTCAATATAAATACAACTGTAATGATTTTGGGTCAGCTACATTTAAAAAGTTGTTTTAAGTTTACATGTCTCTAAGATGTTGTTTTTTTTTCTCCTGTACTGTACTGGATATACAGACTTTGTTTAAAAACACAACAACAACAACGTGATATATCAAAAGGATTTCCAGCGCACTATAGGTTATCTAAAGAGACAACACAGCAGTAGTTATCTCCTCTTAGGCTCGCCCTGTCTTACTCAGAGTAGTACTCAGTGAGTATTCAGACCAAGCCATCCAATACGTGAGTCACCACTCTGATGGCCTGTTCACACCAGCAGCCGCTGGTGTGTGTGTGCCCGTACAGTGCCAATGTACTCGATCTTTTTTTGTTAGAACTTTGTTGAAATGTCACAAGTGGCATTTCATTAAGTTCTTTGGGTTCACTGCAGTGGAATGTGGTTGTACCACATCTCACTGTGGTGCACCTAAAAAAAGTACTGCATGCTGAACTTTTTTAAGTGCACACCACCAGAATGCAGTGGTGTGAACTGTCTTGTCTTGCCTTGCATTCGGGCTGCACTGGAAAAAAACGGCCAGCACAGCCCAAATGCAGATGGTGTGAACGAGCCCCAGTGCACTAGTTTTGTTTACAACAAAGAGCCTTTTACCATTATTCTCATGGTCAGGGGAATCCATGCTCAATTTGGAAGTGTAAACCAAGTTTCTTTTAGAAATAATCCAATGTATTGCTACCAAGATAGGAACATCAACTTTTGTAGGCTACTTTAAGTTTTTCTCTGGAGATTTTGTCATGGCTATAGTTTTTGGTAAGTTTAGACCAGGGTGTTGAAAAGTTGTTGTCTGTGTCATTATTTCTTTCAGCAAATATTACAAGATATATAGTTTTTCATTAGCTAAGATGGAATGTTTACATGAAGATGTTAGTGGCTAATTATCATGTAATTTAGCACACTGAAATGTGTACTGAAGATACAAAGCTGATTATAAGCTAATTGGGTAATCTGCAATTGACATTTTTTTACTGTAGATGATACATTGCTAATTACTTCTTAATTAATACAAGTGGATAGCCTGCTAATTTCAGATGAGCAACCTAATCCTGGTTTCATAAATTAAATAGCTAATTATATTCTGTTGTTCTAATTCATAATGAAAGGGTCATATGTAAGATCTTTTACACTTGAAAGCATAGTTTAACACATACAGTAAATAGTATGAATAAATAATTTGACAATGTATTTAAAACATGTCTTATGCATTTGTATATTTAATTTAAATAAGAAATAAGAAATGGTTAGGCTACATTTGTGGCCCAATTTCATTTTGTTAATTAGCATAGAAGTATATGCTATTGTAGAGGAAGATCAATGTTTTGCATATCACCTGTTGAGGAGGACTGAGTTTTATAAAATGGTCTTATAACTGCCCTTTTTTTGCACACTTTTCAGAATGTTCTTGTTATTGTATATACTTTCGCTGTGTAGATGCTATTAACTAAAATAAGGAATGTACATCTGGCCTATAGTTTCATTGTATTAATAATAAAGAAAGCCACACGGAGCTAAAAAAACATAGTTCACATTTCATGCTATGCAGTGTCATATCGTGTGAGTCCTGCAGAAAAGGGCAATAATTACAGGTTTCTATCACTCTTATAGCAATAACTCACATTTATTAAAATTTTTCAGGACCACATTACATCAGCTGCAACTCTTTATATGTCTTATATCTGATTGCATTCAAATGTTGTGGCATTTAACAGTTGTCTTAAGAAATGATGTAAGACCACCTGTAAGGCAGGTGGTTAAATATAAAATTAAATGTCAATAAGCATTTTATGAAATGAGATGCAGTCCTTTATATTTTTTTCAGGGCATGGCTACAAACAAGATGATGCACTAATGTGTATGATTGATTTTTTTTTAATTTTTTATTATTATTTTTATTACATTTCTCCTTTGAGCAAACTTGTGCTTTATCCCTTTAGGGCAAAACAACATGTCTGTTTTAATCCCCCTTATCCAGCAGCATATACTATCTTTCCTTTCTCTTTCTTGCTGCTCTGTTCAAGGATGGAAGCTAAAGGAAATACCCAATACTTCCGGCTCCAGAGGAGTATGTGTCTAATTCTATGCCAATCATACAACTGAACTCCCCAAAACTAACCCACCCCCTAAACAATGGTTGGCAATGTCACACTCTCTGCTAAGTTCATGCCTATTGATCCTTACCATCTTGTCTTGAATTGTTTTGTGATTGTAATGTCTTCCTTATATTGTAAAGCGCTGCGCAAAATGTTGGCGCTATATAAATCCTGTATAATAATAATAATAATAATTGATGAGTGGATAGGTCTGCAAAGTAGAGGAACTTGCTGTGAATGCAATTTGATTTGCCTGAATATATGTGTGCAGAGTCTTTGCGCACTTATACAAGTCATTAATCAAGATTGCTTGGAATCTTGAATGAAAAACATATTTTGAGACCAGGCAGATCTGTGTGCTGATATTCCAGCAATTAAAAAAATTGGTTGATTTGTGATTCTCCTGATTTTATTGTCACTAGTCATGCATGCCTTGCTTCCTTATTTCCGAATATCCTTAGTATTCCTTTAGTAAAAATTAGTAGCTATGGAATGTGAATATCTTTTTAATTTATGTGAATGTGGAGCTTAAGCTTTCTTGTTTACTTACACTTGTAACTTGGAGACTAGACTCCCTAATGACTAAGCAGCTTAATCTATACTTTTCAAAATTGTACCTAAAAATCAACTTTGTTTAACCCCTTCATGACTGAGCTAGTTTTTAGTTTCTGTTCCTAAATGACTGACACACTTTTTACATTTTTGCTGTGTGATTCTTCCACAACAGCAAGTTTTGATTATTATTATTATTTTTAGAATTTTTTAATAATAATTATAGTATACAAATATATTTAAGGCATTAATTAATGACTGGAACTGCTGAGAATCAGCAGTTACCAGCATTACAGAGGCTAATATAACTCGGCACGTACAGTGTACGTGGCCAGTCATATAGCCACTTTGTGACGGGACGTACACTGTACGTCTCCCGTCACGAAGGGGTTAAACAGAAGTTGCTTTGTAAATTATTACCTAAGCTACTATTTTCTTAAACTAGTCATATAATTAAAGAGATTGTCTCAATTTTGACACAGCCCCAACAATATCACTGTGGAATGTAGTAATGATTTCTATAGTACAGGGGTAGGCAGACTCCGGTCCTCAAGTTGTGGTAAAACTACAAATTCTATCATGCATCTGGCTCTGGGAGTCATGGCTGTGGCTGTCAGAGCCTTGCAATGCCTAATGGAATTTGTACTTCCACAGCAGCTGAAGGGTCAAAGTCTACCTACCCCTGCTATAGGGGAACCTGTGGACTAGTGTTATAAAACTTGTTGGTTTGGACAATTCCAGTTGATTCACAATTTCTTCTGATGGTTTAGCAAAAGGAAGTTGTTAGCAAACATTGTGCACAATGTGGATTTCCTAGCACATGTTCTGATAGATGAATGTTTGTGTCTGCTGGGAAAAGCGTTATGATTTAGGTTTTGTTTTGTTTTTTACCCTGGACTTGATGTTACCACAGGAATAGAGAGGACAATACCTTATGGCATTGTGGTTTCAATGACTCTGCTTTAAATACACCTTGCTTATTATTATTATTAATGAATCCAGATCAAACAAAATATACATTGCCCAGCAATGGAGAGGAGCCACCCTAAAACAGGATATCAGGCCCAGTGCTCAGGGGACCAGATGATTCTGCAGGAAGCTAAACTTTTAAACATCAAGAAGCTGCATCTTCTGTAAGTTATTTAATCAGAAATTGAAAAAGCTTAAAACATTTTGACTTTAATATCACTTTAACTTCCTTTTCATCATGTATTATTGTTAATGGAAGTCCTGCATGCATGTTCCTACATTAGACTGGCTAGTGCTATAATTCAGCATAATTTTTTCCAGAAGTACACACCATTATAGCAAGCATACAGTCAGTAGGCTTTGCATCTCTACATTTCAGCTAAAATAGTGAATTACTTATGCTTTGTTCACATTGATTCAATGTGCCATTATTTCCTAATAGCACCCCAGCACATCTGCATCATGCACTGCAGTTTGTAGTTTTAACAGTTTTAGGTGATTCATGTGTTACTTGAACATACCATTAAGCATTTTCAAGTATATGCTTATGCTTAGACATCCTTGATCCACTGATCAACTTAATACAATCTAATCAGCCAGGGGTAATCCATGATTTAGGGTGAATACTTTTTTGAATTACATTCAGGTTTCTATATGTTTAATAAGGTTATCTGGTTATAACAACACTTATTTAGCTAAGAAGCACTAAACAGGTGATCAGTCTAACAGTCTGTACCATGTCACACATGCTAAAGTCATCATGTTAACAACTGCTATAGTCATCATGTGAGCTGCCATAATAAAGGCAAATATGTACAAGGATTGACGTTATATATTCTGAGTACTATGTTTCATCATATTACTGTATATGTTATATAGACTCATAAAGGTATACTGGCAGTCATATAGCAGACAAAAGGGCATAGATCTCTGCAGCCAAAGCATGGTAGTTATGAACTGCACAATATCCATGTATAAAGAACATTCCTTTATATGTTTGCATAACATGCTGCAATATTCTGCTCTTCTGCTCTACTGTTCACATAGATATGTTTTATAACTTACATGATGTAACGTACAAAAATGTGAATAGTCTGTTTCTTACAAAATGTATCCTAATTTACAAACTCCAAATATATCACCTACAGATGTGCATGTACACCAGCAGCCAAATTCTCTTGAGACCCATAATCCATACCTGATTCCCAGAATGACAGCTACATCCTTCTCCTTAGTCTTAGTATGAACAATGCCTCCTCCGTTGTTTTATTTTTAATTTTTTCAAACATACATATTTTAGGCTTTTCTATATTCTGATTTGAAGTACCAGTTTCAGAACTGCAGTACTAAAATGCAATGTGACTGCATATACCTTAAAAAAAATTTTTGAGCATCGCAGGGGGCCTTAGATCCTAGGGTGCTTTAATATACAAAAAACAACTTCATAGCAATGTTAATTCAGTGACAAAACTAAGTGAAAACTAAATAAAACCTAGGTTAATAGGACTAAATCTATGACGAAAATACATTGCAATTTTCATAAACTAAAACTTTCCAAAAGTAAACAATTCAGATGACTAAAATAAGACTAAGACTAAAATGGCATTTAGTTTTATTTGCTTAAAACTAAAATTGCTTTAGTTTTAGTTTAGTTTTAGTTTAGTTTTAGTTTAGTTTACTTTAGTTTTTAGTTTTAGTTTTGTTGACTACATTCTGGTAGAGACAATTGCAATGTATTTTCGTCATAGTTGTAGTCCTATTATTAGTTTTTATTTAGTTTTCATTTAGGGGGTTATTCACTAAGGAGCCAAAGGATATAGCTGTAGCTTCAGCTAATCCTTTGGCTCACTTCGACCGGAGGAGCCCTTTGGTTCAGCCGAACCGAAAGGCTGGTGTATAGGCTATTCACAATAGCCTGTACAGCAGCCTAAGGTAGCCAAACAGCTCAGCTGAGCTGAACACATATGCTTCGGCTCGGCTAAGCTGAACACACAGCTAAAGCAGACCGTTCTTCCCACAAATGTATTCAAAGAAAAAAAAAATGGTGTTCGGGAGTAGGGACCCCCAAGTTCAAAATAAAAAAAGTGTCTGGGCATTCTGACAGATGACGGCAAAATATAAACAATTGGGTGGAGCTAGCTCTGCCTAACTGTTTACATTAGTCTGGCACCTCTCATATGCTTCCCGCAGGAAAATCAAAACAAATCCCAAGTCAAAACATATAGGCGGAGTCGGCTGTGACATCAGGGCCGGCTCTGCTTATTTGTTGTCATTCGGCCACTGTCCTCAGGTCATTTGACAGGTGCTGGTCAAATGTAATCAGTTAGGCAGAGCTAGCTGTGATGTCACCACTAGCTCCACCCAATTTTCTATATTTTACCAGCAACTGTCAGAATGTCCCTTTGTGGCGGGAGTTTGTTGCGTGGGGACAGGTCGGCGGGCATTGTTTTTTTTTTACAAATTTCGACGAGTCAGCAGCATTGTGGACAATGCTGGACGTTGTGATTGACCTTTGGATTATGGCAGTGGATTCATTTTTTTCATTTTTGCTGCTTTTATTTTTTTATTAAAGGACTTCAATAAAACCGTTGGGTTTTTTTTTCAATTCAATAATTTTCGGCTATTCACTCACTGGCGTTCGGCCCCTATGAGACTGTGCGATCAAGCCAGCCGAACATGCTCAGGATGTTCGGCTGAAGCAAAGGGAGCTGAAGCCAGCCGATCTATGGCTGAAATCATGCGTACACGACTGAAGTGAATAGCCGAACGGCGTTTGGCTCACTTCAATTCGGCTTGGTTATTCACTCAGCTGCCTTCTGCAGCTGAGTGAATAACCCCCTTCATTTTCAGCACTGAAAACATGCAGCTGATGAAAGCTATGAGGAAAAGTTTTAGTCAACTAAATTAACACTACTTCATAGCAATGATGGAAGCTGATCTGCTGGTAAGTAAGGGTAGCCCTCACAGTGATGGGCCAATAGAAATGTGTGGAAGACAGGACAGGAAAAGGTGGTCCAGCTATCAACATGTTAGAAAGTGATGTATTTGCATTTTAGATTTTTGTGGGATCTGGGGCTCCTGAGGTGTTCAATAAGACTTCCAAAGGTTTATGATGCCTTCCTCTGAGTCTTGAAAATACATTAAGATATTAACTTTGCTTTTGTGTTTTGGATAGAGTAGGGAATTGTTTGGACCTCCATGAGGAACATTAGCTTTGTTCCCCTCGTGTCTTTTCCCTAGTGAAGTTACAGAATGCAATAAAAACCTTAAAGAATTATTAACCCTTCCCGAATCTATTCATAATTTTTTTTGAGTTGTTCTATAAAATTTACAGCAGAACCACTAAAGTCTTCCAAGTTGTTCTCCCAGTAGTTCAGTTTACCCTGCTCTCCCCTCCCAGAGCACCTGATCTGTATTTACACAAAATGTTAGCAGATTGGAAAGCTGCAAAGTTAGTGCTGAGAGGAGGAATTAATTGCCCAAAAGTGTCTGCAGCTACAGAGGTCAGTAAGAGCATTATTTTAAGCTCATTTACAGCTTATTAGAATATGCAAATGCTTGATTGTCCATAGCCTGGCCGAGAGTTCACTTTAAACTTTTAAAGCTCTTCAAATTTTTATGTATCAAAGTTACATTGTAAAACTGCGCTGCTTTATATTGTGACAGTACATTAGTAGATAAATTAGACTCTTAAATTTAATTATTTCTAAAGTTAATTACAGACATGCAACTGTTATAATGTAATAATTTTGGTTTTTTTCTGCTTGTGTTGTCTTTTTAGAGAATAGATTAAATGTTGGAGGCAGGCTGTAAGTGATACTTTAATTAAGATTTAATTATTCTGGCATGAAAGGGTAGGTAAGCGAAATAAAAACAATTTATACAGGCAAGATCTCCGCACCTGTAATTGTAAGAGGGCTACATGAGCTTTAAATAATAGGTCCTTAAAACACAAATTGATATTATAGTGAATAATGACACCCAGGTGTAAATATTTTAGTTGAGTACAACACAGAATATCTAAAGACTTAATTATCTCAAATGCAAAATTTTAATCCAGACTAAGTGTCATCACTGAGTTTGCATTCAAATACAAAGCTAGCCCTTTAAAAGTAAAGGACTAACTAATTACAGCAAAATAACATACAATTTGTTGTAAATAAAGGTAGCAATATATTTTTGCAGTGGTGTACAGCAGAACCAGAGCTGGGCAAACCAATCTTCCAGATTTGAAATCTAGAAGAAATCAAGCTGATTAACACACAGCAGATGCCCATTGCAGAATGTATCCAAATCTGGACGATGGTCTCTCATTTTTGCTTTTTTGGTTTTACATTTTTCATGATAAAAGAAAAAACACCCAAACTTTTATTAACAGCCAGACAATGGGGTTGTATCACTCTTACAGGAGGTTAAGCAGTGTGCAGCTACTCTGCTTCAGTAAACTGGTAACTGGTTTTGCTCAATAAATTAAAGTGACATTAAACCCTCAGATTTTTTAACATAAAACAATACTGTAATGTGTGCCTTACTGTAATCCATGGTTGTTTCCCTTCTCTTTGCTGCTCTTCCTTTTAAATCCGTATATCTTCTCATGCTGGGCAGAATTTCTGTTTTGCAACAGACTGCCTTGTCTCTGGAATGGATACATGGTGTCTGTGTGCAGGTTCACAACCTGAGCCAGCACTACAGGAAGAGGCACTCAGCTGCAAAGGGAAGTTCTCCCCCAGCATGAGAAGAGATAAGGATTTAAAAGGAAGAGCAGCAAAGAGAAGGGAAACTACCATGGATTACTGTAAGGCACACATTACAGTATTGGTTTATGTTAAAAAATCTGAGGGTTTAATGTCACTTTAAGGCTCAACTTTGGGCAAGATAACCTTACCAGCCTTACAACAGTAAACATTATTTTGCCTCAGCAACAAACCTTAATCATGCAGGATCTCCAATGTCTTGAAAACCATTTGTTTAGATGCTGGGTTTAGTATGCATAATAGATATTTATTTTAATGAACATGTCGTTAACGCAGGCAATATTTCACTGAAAAAGGTCACGTGACCATATTATCGCACACAATAATGTTTGGTGAATTGAGCCCTCAGAGGTGAATTGATAGATTTTATTTAAAATATTTTTTAATCACAATTACTTGTTACAAATTACTCATGGGCCTTATGAGTAAGCACATATGAAAGGTTTTACAATAATATCTGCATGCCTCTTGACCTGGTAATAAACCTTTAATTGAGAACATAAACAGTGTGGACCCAATTTTTTTCTTGGATGCATGTTTTCTGAAAACTCATTTACCTCTGCAGGGATAAAATAAGTTGCATATAAATAGTAATGGAATGGCGATTTGTCATTTTGTAATGAGCAGAGTCCATCTAATCCTCTTGTATGGAATCCTCTTATTATCCCCTTATTTTGAAAAGTGCTGTTTTAATGTAAATATAATAATAATAATTAGTACTAGTGGGACAACCCTGCCCTATATTATGAACTTACCTTTTAACACCTGCCTCAATGTTTAAAACTGAAAAGAAATATCCTCCCACACTTTTACATCATCGAGTACAGTGCAGGGCTAACAGCCCTTCGTTGTATGTGAGGATGGCAAAGGACCACCTGCAACCTAGAGCATCTGAAAGAAGAGGTGAGTACTGGCTGCTGGGGAAGTGGGGGATAGGGTAAGTAAAAGTCCTTTTTACTGAAGCTCTGCTGCAAGTGAGGATTTTTCTCTTCCCTGGAATCCAGCTTTAACATCTAAACTATCAATGTAAAACATACCTTGTATGAAAATACAAGACTCTGTAGACATTGGATAAAAAAAAAAACACTAACTAAAAGCTAAAAACACCTAAAGGATTAAAAGAAAAAAATATAAAAATACTTATTTTTGACCCCCAGCTTCCAGTCCATTACTGTTAGAAAATTAGTATTTCTCGACTGACACTTGCGATTTAAGCGTCTGAAGGTGATTAATCTTCATCAATGATTGTCCAGTTGTAGATTGAAAAACTTGTGACTTTAATTGTATAATGGAAAGTCACAGCATACAAAGATATTGCAAAAATATAATATACAAATAGATAGTTCAAAGTATATAGTAATGCAGAGTTAAAAAGCATGTCATCTCGTTCTGAGTCTTTACCTCCTGGTATGGTTCTCAGCTTCTGGAGGGTTCAACCAAAATAGCCTAAGCAGGTGAAATAACAAAGTCCCTTCAAATGTGAGTGTGAGTGTGGGCGTGTCTGTGTGTCTGTAGAGTGTATGCGCCCCGCGTGTCTGTCCCCCGTCGCTTATATACCAAAATCGACGTTAACGATTGGTCTATCCTATAAGGTCATAACTCTGTAAGCATATTCTTAACTTATTTCTGACGTCACGACTACTATACTTCTCTATATGGTGCGACCAAAACTACTTAACTCATCATTTCTAAATGTCATTCTACAACTCTATTTAAAACACAGAACCTTGTTCTTAAACCACTCCCATAACAGCTGCTTCTTTACTAGTTCTTTACATATTCTGACATAGCTTCAGGTTTCAAGGGCAACCACTAAAAGAGATATGTCTGTTCAAAGTCATACATCTTCATTTAAACGTACGAGGTTACTTGTAAATATATGTACATGGGCCCATACTATAATTCCCTTTAAGCCAATTAAAATTTGAATCTAAGTATTTTACAATTACTATAGGCACTAGTGATGACTCTGTGCCTCAGCCCTATGTGCAGAGAAAGCTGAATACAGTGGTGGAGCTTATTCACATGGGATTTGGAGTATAATGAAGCAAAAAGTGGGTTTGCAGCCAAGTAATTAGTGTGTGTTGACTGAGCAAACAACAATGGCAGCTTCCATGTTTTTCGTACCAAAGATGCTGTCAAAGCTGAACTCAAATCAAACAGCTAAATGAACAGATGAAATACATAGGACTTGTGGAAACATTTGTAATTGTGTTTTATTAGTCATGTGATCCACAGCCTTATCAGGCAGCATAGGCAAAATGGTGACCACCTTACTCCTTACTTTAATTAAGCAAAAGATTGGTCACAAACCTGCCCCTAGCCATGACATGCTTTTTCTCTTTTAAGCATGTCCAAGCTAGGCCCAAACAATTGACTGAAATTGATTGCTGAACTTCCCTCTTCCATCATGAGTATTTAGTGCTGGGAATATGGGAGGCTGATATCAGGACACATTGACATATTTTGCTAGTTCTGTTGGAAAACACACACATATTATATTAAGGAACTTTATTCATATGTAATTGACACAATGTATTGTTTCCACTAGCTTATTCAAATATATAAGGGAATGCATATAAAATAAACATGAAGTGTGATACATATCAAAAATAAAGAAGCAATAAGCTTTGAAGAGAATATTAATATAGTACATGTCACAAATGGAAATTGTATATCAGTGTTTCAATGAGTAAGCAAAGTAATGGCTGTGCTTATTTAAATATTTATTTTTAACAAATAAATCATGATAATCAGCATAATTGTTTGTGAAAAATAGATACAGAATCTGGAATAACATATGTATGAAATACTCTCTAGCAATATTAAGAAAATCGAACTTTTTTTTATTGAGCAGTTTCTTGACTGAAGGCATTGTACTCAGTGCCTCTCATCATTTTTGTTTTGATATTGCTCCCTCTGGAAATCTTAATATAATAGCCTATGATTCATCATTTTTCAAAGCGGTTTCTAGTAAATACAATATATTAACTTTTTCTTTCTGAAAAAGAGAGATATAGAAAATGTAAAGCCATTGTGCATTATAATTGGTGCTCCAAACAAATGGCCAGATATATCAAGTAAAACCTTATCCCAAAATAAATAGTTATTTAAAATAATGATACAGTTTAGCATAAAAATAAATAATAAGCCCATACTATTTTTTAAACAGCCCTAGAAAATGGAAGCTTTTAAAGTTGGAAAAGTGCACATGTCTACAATTCACCCCTAAGATAGGAGCAGTGACATTATAAATCCCATATGGAAAAATAGTGTGTTGGCTGTCGTTTAATGCACATGCAGTGTATGTAGTACTGTATCATTACTCGTTCGGTATCACCACCATTATCAGTCCTATTAATAAAAATATGTTTTAGTTCACCAAATATTATCTCTTTCTGGCCCAAAATTATTCTGTTAAGACTTGTTTTCCCTAGCAAATAACGCATTTACGCTAGTTGGAGAGTATCTAGCATCCTGCATTAATCTGATTTGTTATCAGATCATAAAATGTACTTGGAAACTGGTAGAAAAAAGCACCCAGATTGTTGTAGGCCTTGCGTTCTATTCCAGTAGCAGGAATCAGTGCAGGCATTGTATAAGTCAAGTTGTGAGAGCCGTGAAATGTTGAAACCACCAATTTACATGACTTGAGAACCAATTCAGGCAACTGCCTACTCTACTAGTCTTGCCAGAAAACTCATCTGCACAGCGATATGCACTAATACATTTTAGGTCTTGTGACAGTTCACTTTCTTAGTGGGTGCAAAACACAAGCTGAACATCTTCACGTCCCTTAATTAAATCATCTATTAATCTCTAGAAAAAAAAAGTTTTGTTGAGAGAAAAAAACTATTTCAGGATAAACTATATGCATTACTAGGAGTTTAGCCGACTTTATCTTTTGAGGATAATATTGTATGTCTTGACAGCACTTTTATAAACTTGACTTCTAAGATGAAGTCATCCAATGCGGGTGGTTGGAAGAGCTGGTTAACCAAATGCAGTTGGGGTGATTTACATTTGGCCACATGCGACTAAGGCCACTCTTAAAACTAAGCCATCTTGTCAAGAGGTAACACCTCACCCACATATACCATCATAATTGAATGTATTGTAATATATTGTTTTATCTTTTATTGTTACAGCCCCAATGAAAGAGCTGTTTTTAATCCACCAAAACATGGTGACTTTTGGTAAACAATAAAACAGAAATGGTTATTCAAATTTCTCGTTGTGCTCCACACAGAAATCTGGATTTTAATTGGGAGGGTTTGTGTTCATTATTAGCTCTTAACCCCTTAATGACCAATAACAGAATTATTTCATCATGGTTGTCCGTGCCATAAGGACTAATGACAGAATAATAGAGTATATTGACATTCATTTATTGCTTGATTAAGTTAGTACATAGTACAACATAGTACAACATAGTAATAGTACAACATAGTAATATGCATGTGCGTCCTGTCCATTTGTTCTCGATGCACACCTCTAACTCTTCAGTAAGAAACCCTCTAATATTCCAATTCTTCCCTTTAGGCAATAGAACATTTCACCTGATGAGATAGGACCTCTAAAGTAGAGTGATTGATTAGACTACCTGTAGGCTGTCTCACTGAAATAATATCCATTCATGTTGTCATGGGTACATTTCTACTTTGTTAACTGGGTGCAATGAATAGCCATACAACCCTTAAGACAAGCTTGATGAGCTTTTTTTCCAGCCATCTATTTTCAAATAAAAAAAATCTTTCTAGAGTATAATCACCATGTTAATGATTCCAGATCATACCATATAGTTTGTTTACAAAAAGTATGTAAATCTCAACCATAAACTACTCTTATTTGCTCCCTTTTGGTCTGTTCAAAATACCATTGGAAGAATTTTGTTATATCTGTCTGTAAGTGCAAAAAAACCTATTTATCTTGTCAAAAATTCAGAGCTATACTGTGTACTCTGCATGCTTCCTGTGTTATGTTAAAGAAAGTAATTAACCCTCCTATGTCGTATCATGGACTACAGAATGATGAGCCTTTTTGTGGTAGAGTTCTGAGAGTGTGGGACAAGTTAAACAAAGCATGTAACACATCTTCATAAAAGGGTTTATTAGCAATCAATACCTTTAAAACACTTGTTCTAATTTCAACGAATGAAACTTTGCCTGAACAAATGCCAGTCAAAGTATAGCTATATGTGTATATATATATAATGTTGTAGTTACCAGAGTATAAACCTGTTGGAATGAAAGGATGAGATTTTACCCTCTTACACCTTTCACAAATGAGCAGATGTAATGGTCAAATTATCATCATCTATTATGATTGATCTGAACTCCCATCTGTCACTTTCCAGTTTGTTGTGTCCCCTGATTGACGAGGGCGGTTCAGAGCGTACCTCGCGCTTTCAGAAGATCTGTCCAGCTATGTAGTGGTGAGCTAGTTTATGAAACTGATTTTCTACTACAAACTGTTACGTTTCAAGCAGAAGATAGATAGCTCTATACTTTTTGGAGAGAGTGTGAAGAAGCCTTAATAAAGGTCTACCAATGCATGCCTGGCGTTAAAAAAAAAACCAAATAGCAGCAAAAGGTAATAAATATTAAGTCAACCCACATACAGTAGAAATTAGACTTAAACAATATTTTCGAAAATAAAAGAGAAGCAGCCATAGTTTAGAGAAGTAACATATCACTGCACTTTGATTCTGCATTGCTAAGATGGAAGCAATTACTGTATCTTATCCCTGCACTGGAAAAATATATGAATATCCCTGAATGTAATGAAGACATAATCTGCACATTTGCTTTAAAACTGAAACTTTCAACTACTGTAACTTCTTGCTGTTGGAAGGGAATTTAGTGAAATCATAAGAAATCCAATTTGTGTCCTCAAATTACTATTCAAAATATGGTTAAAATAATTCCCTAGGGGGAAACTTTACCACAGACTTTTATTACTTGTGCGTTCACATCACGTAGAATGAGTCTAAGAACATCAAACAGGAAAGCCCACATGGAATAAATTAGGTCACTCATGTTACAGCTTTCAGATCTCATAATGTGTGGCTTGTGGTTTTGTCATGTGTTTTAGATCTCAGGAGTTGGCTGATGATTTCCTAAAATACCGCACTGCCCATGATCTTTAATGTACCTCAAACAGCACAGTTTTAAATCTGGAATTGATCATGCATATTTTCAGAATGTAGGCCTCTTCATTTAACTGCTCTGAAGCATTTTTGTGGCATGTCTGAAAATGTCTTAATTATTTATGTGCCCAAAAGTAAATATTAAATGTACAAAGCATAGGATATGTGCCTTAATGTACTAGGGAAACTACATATTTTGGTTTAAAGGCTTTGCTGTTTGTGAACGCTATTAGTTCTATTCCAAGTTTTATAAGAACAGTTCATAATATGTTTTCACTATTTGTACGGGTGATCTTTTACAGTAATTATTTGCACAGTTCATTTTTTTTCCTATGCTTGGTGAAACTTTTACATGAATAGGAGCTTCAGCAAATAGTATTTTTCAAACA